>NC_068939.1:183020652-183229898 GCF_016801865.2 Culex pipiens pallens
AGCGTGAGTCCCTTGGCCAGGTGGAACCGCTGCGTGATGGCCGCCAGTACGCTTTCCTTGTCCTCGACGGAGGTGCTCGGGCCGACGTACAGCAGCTTGTCGAATCGTCCCGGCCGAAGGAGGGCGGGATCGATCAGGTCGGGCCGGTTGGTGGCCGCTAGGATGAAGATCTGCTGGCTGGGGTCGGTGCTGGAAGAATTTTGAAGATTGTTAGAATTGATCGATCGTAATTTTTCGATACGCGATTGGTCAATCCACTAATTTTGAGAGAAGGTTTTCCGAACCTACTGCTAAATTTTTGATCGAGTCACGATTTTGAGAGTTAAACAAAATTATTTAATTAATAAATCATTGAATTATTAAATTAATTTAAATTAATATTAAATTGTTCAATAAATATTAAATTATTAAATTAATATTAAATTATTTAATAATTAAAGTATCAAATTATTAATTTTTTTGATTGTACAATTATTGAATTATCAAATTGTTAATTATTGAATTCTGAAATTATTAAAATATTAAATTATTGAATTATTAGATTATTAAATTATTAAGTTACTATATTATGAAATTATTAATTTATTAAATATTTAAATTATTAAATTATTAATTATTAAATTATTTAATTATTAATTATTAAATTATTAAATTTTTTAATTATTAAATTATTCAATTATTAAATTATTAAATTATCAAATTATTAAATTATTAAATTGTTAAATTATTAAAATATTGAATAATTAAATTGTTTAATTATTAAATTAGTAAATTATTAGTTTATTTAATTGTAAAATTATTAAATTATCACATTATTAAATTATTGAATAATTAAATCATTAAATTATTACAGTATTACAACATTGAATTATTTAATTATTTAATTATTTATTTAGTGAGTTATTAGATCATTAAGTTTTTACATTATTACATAATTGAATTATTAAATTATTATATTTTTAAATTATTAAATTATTAAATTGTTAAATTATTAAATTTATAAATAATAAAATTACTGAATTTTTTTTTTCATTTTTTTAATATATAAACTATTGAACTATTAAACTAATAAATAAATTGATTATTTTTTCGTTCCCTTACCCCTTCGATATCCCGTCCATCTCGCTGAGCATCTGCGACACGACACGGTCCATAACGCCTCCGGAATCTCCGGAAACTCCCCGATTCGGCGCCAGCGAGTCCAGCTCGTCCAGAAACAGCACACACGGTGCTGCGGATCGTGCCCGTGAAAACACTTCCCGCACGTTCTGCTCACTCTGTCCCACGTACATGTTGAGCAGTTCCGGACCCTGCACCGACAGGAAGCTCAGATTGCACTCGGTTGCGACGGCCTTGGCGATCAGGGTTTTACCGGTTCCCGGTGGCCCGTAGAGTAGGATTCCCGAGCGGCGCATGTTCCGTCCCATGAGCTTCTTGTGGCGCAGGGGGAGGCCGATGCTGTTTTGGATTTCGGTTTTGAGCTTTGCGAGGCCGCCGATTTCGGACCAGAGCACTTTCGGGACTTTGGGCGCGCCCAGGCTGTCCGAAAACGATTGCTGCATCTCTTCGAGGCTTTTTTCGAAGTGAGTTGAGGTTAGTTTTGGGTCTTTGCAGGCCGCTTGGAGTGCTTTGGAGTAGAGCAGTTTCAAGTCGCCAAATATGAAGCCTTGCGTTTGGTCGGCGATCTTCGCCAGTTGTGATTTAGGAAGGTTGGCGGCTTCTTTGACGCCGATCCAGCGGAGTAATTCTAAACGCTCGGACGCGGTTGGAGGAGCAAACTTGATCACGTCTAAAAACTGACTTGCTAGCTTGGCTTTACTGGCTGAGTCTTTTTCGTTCGCCAAAGCCACGATGACGACCGGATGGGAGTACTTCCGGCTGAACAGCGTGTGCAGTTCCGCTTGGAACGTCGCCAGAATCCGCAAATCTTCGTGTCCCTCGTTGTCAACGCCGAAGATCTCAAAGTTTTGCAGCGCAATGATCAACGGTTCGCAGATTTTAGACTTGTTCAGCGCAGAAATCAGCTTCGTTTCCGTTTGGGACGAAATCGACGTCATAATGTCGCTGCAATCGCCGTAGAATATCTGAATGCCGAGCTCGTGTGCCACCGATCGCAGCACCGAGGACTTGCCGATGCCACGTTCGCCCTGCAGCATGAAGATCGGGTAGATTGCGTTCTCGATCAGCGAATTGTTCTCTTGTTTGAGGTAGGCCGTCAATGAGGATCGTAACTCTGTGTGATACTTGCGCAGTCCCAGCGGACAAACGGGTCGGAACGTATCTTCGTCCAGTTTCTGCGGCGGTATAAAATTGTTGTAGGTCGTCGTTTGATGCAGGTTGGTCAAATTCTTACACACGATCGCAAACAGCTCAAAACTATTCTCCGCCGACTCCAGGTTCAAGCACTTGAAGTACAAGCTTCGCAAATGGGCGAAAATTGAAAAGTTCTTCGTGTAGAACGTGTTCCCCAGGAATCGCTCGTCCAAAATGACCTGATAGGTGTAGTTCCGGTAGAGCAATCTCGGCGTTTCAAAATATCGTCCCATGATAAAGTCCACCAAATCAGCAGAAAGGTCATAAGGCGTATTATAAAGGAAAATGTTCGCCTTAGTGGCCACCTGCGGCAGGTGCTGCTGCTCCGGAATCCGCTGCAGCTTCCCACAAAACGCCCCACCAAGTTTGTAACGCTCCACCAGCCCATGGAACAGATTCTCCTTAACAAAAATCACATTCGGCGCCATCCCCTCAAACGGACACACCTGGAACAGCACCGACACGTTCTGCTTGTTCAAAATAATCTTCACCAACCCATCATCCCGCTCCGTCCTCCTACCCACCAAATCCTCACTATTCGTCCGGATCAACAAATTGATAAAGTTAATCTCCCTCTCCACCACGTACTGGTTGAAAACACTCCGACACACAAACAGTGTATGTTCCGACTGGACCAACTGCCCCCCCTGCTGCCGCTCAAACAGCCCGTTCGGCATCGGAACCACCCGGAAGGTGGCCGACCGCAGCCGGATCTCGTTGCTCAACTTGCGCAGCGCCTCCAGGAAGGCAAACACGGGAAAGTAAAACCCAGGATAGCGGCGAAACCGCAACCGACAGCAGTACAGCAGCAGACGGGTCAGTTTGTCGCGATTGAGCGGCATTTTTTGACTGAAAATTTACAAAATTTTAAATTGAATTCACAAAAGAACAAGTTTTTTAAACTCACCACTGATTAAACTCAAAATTTTGGAACAGAAACGTGTGTAGAAAAGCGAGCCAACATTCGGGCCCACAGACTTTGGACTTCCAAAAACGGAATAAAAACAAACATGCAGCTGATTTTGACGGCGAGAACTGTCATTATGCGAATGTGGAAGAAGTAAACAAGCCTCATCGGCCAAAGAGGAGTGTGGCGTTTTTAGGGGTGGTCAAGGTTCAACTAAGCAATTATTTAAAGACTTTTCTGAGTACTTTTCTCTAGGATGAAGATTATATAAAATTAAAAAAACAGTGTTCTTTTAAAAATGAAAAATGGCTTAATTCAATACATTTTCAAAAAATGTTGAACATTGTTCAAAATAATTTGAGTTTTTTGTTTCTTACAATTACGAAAATTTTAGTACCCAAAAAAGTATGTATACACTGAAAACCCAACCATGGTAGTTGCTACCATATTGTAGGGTTAAATTGATAACACGCACCGACGTATTTTTGCTAAAAACATTCCGTGCTTGAATTGACTGATTAACGCAGTCAATTTTACTATGTCGAGAGCGGTATGGTAATTTTAACCCTCGATTATGGAGAGAATGATAATGATTTCGTATAAGCTACCATGCAATTTTGTGGAAGCATGGTACATTTTACCATATTTGCGTTTACTTTCACCAAAAAGCCACAGTTTATTTAATAAGCAGCATTTTTAGCAATTTTTCTTAAAACTACCATGGTCGGGCTTTCAGTGTAGGTCATCGCTGAAACTTTAAAGTTATCGCAGTTTTAGTAAAAAAAAAGCTGTTTTTCGTGTTTTTGTCATCTTTTCGTTTCTGCGCGCGCGTCAAAAACCCCAGTTTTTATTTTCAAAAAATCATATCTTCATGCAGAAAAATATTTTGTAGAATCAGCCTGTACGAGGTTTGATTCAATTTTTGTTGAATATAATCAACGCCGATTTTGCGTGAAACAAACCTTGATTTTCTTAATTCCACAAAAATCTTTTGTTGTTTTCAAAAAGTTGCTTTGACGTTTAGCGTTGATTCAACAAAAATCTGGATGATTTTCAAAACAACAAAACGTTTTGTTGATTCAAATATGCCTTATTTTTCTGCGTGTTGGAATATTGGTGATGAAACTTTACCATTTTGAGATATATGTCCGAGGAATATGATAAAAATATTATCAGACATACACTGAAAACCCAACCATGGTAGTTGCTAACATATTGTAGGGTTAAATTGAGAACACGCACCGACGTATTTTTGCTAAAAACATTCCGTGCTTGGATTGACGGATTAACGCAGTCAGTTTTACTATGTCGAGAGCGGTATGGTAATTTTAACCCTCGATTATGGAGAGAATGATAATGATTTCGTATAAGCTACCATGCAATTTTGTGGAAGCATTGTACATTTTACCACATTTGCGTTTACTTTCACCAAAAAGCCACAGTTAATTTAATAAGCAGCATTTTTAGCAAATTTTCTTAAAACTACCATGGTCGGGCTTTCAGTGTAGGCTCTTTGGTTCCGAGACCTCCAAAACCGCATTTCAAGATTTCATACGACCTTTTCAACTATCAGGCTAGATTTTGGAAACTCCAAACTATTTTTCTAAAAGCCCAAACTTCCACTTGCAAAGACAGCTAAATTCGATGGAAATGGCGCGTAGTTATGATTATTTAAATTAACGAAAATGTAAATTATTTCGGCCGAGGAGTAAAGTTTTGAGCCCAATCGGGCAACTTTTTTTCGAATCATGCTGTTTTCGTGGGGAATTGCTGAAAGGCTCGTTGTAATATATCGATGCCCGTGTGCTCTCTTGCACTAAGCTAAAAGGGTAAAAAGCACTAGCGTGTGCAATTTGTGTTCAATTTGGTCAGGGGGTGTCCACAAATGACGTATTTTTCAAAACGTCCATATTATTGCTCCACATTCCTCAAAGTGCTAAGTGAACGCTAGTGGTAAAAAGGTTAAGAATTGTACAACAAAATTTGCAAACAGATTTGAACTCACTAAAGATAAAGAAAATAATTTAAAAAAAAACGAACGTAACAAACAAATTAAAATAAATAGATGTCATGTAGCATATATTATTAAAATATATTTTTTTATATTTATCTATTTTCCCAACTTGCTTTGCGTAATCTGAATTACAAAGTTTAAATTGTTTGCTGTATTTTTATGTGTACAGTTCAGACTCGATTATCCAAAGTTTTGACTATACACAGGTTTCTTTGGAACTTCGGATAATCGAATCATGGATAATTGGGTCCTAAAATGAAGCTTGGATTGCTGATATTATTGTTTACAGCGATAAAGCTTATTTTTATGAGTACAATGACCCTTTGTACGATCACAAAGAGTTTAAAATGGATTTTTAAATCAATTTGGAAAAATTAGCCTAGCGGTCCTTCTTGACAGAAAAGTTCCTACTTGACAGCTCGTTCCAAGGGGACCATAGTTGATCCATCGAAAAAATGTTGTCTTGTCAATATATTTTTTTGCATTAAAATGAAAAAAAGTGATCAGAAATGGTTTTTAATCGTGTTTTTTACCGTTGTACAAACAAATTGACATAGGGCTTTAGTACCCAATTGTAATTTTTTTTTAATTTTGAATTTTCTCAACTTTTTATAAAATTTTAGTTTTTCGACCATCATTCAGGCCGTTGCAAATATTTTTCAAAGTTTATGCTTTCTTCTTCAAAATTGGTTTGAAACATCAAGTGGCAAACAAACATTTTTTTTCATTAAAATGGAAAATTTGCATTGGAAATAGAAGTTAAATCAACTCAAAACAATCTAAAACGCCCTTTCCTGCATTGATAATCATATTCAGCTTATTTTAGCGCAAACACTTTTTTTCTCACAAAAATAAAATTTTCTTCAATACTTAGAAATTTTGGAAACTTATGATTGCAAAACAACTGAACAGGTGTTAAATGCATTTTTGAGTTAAAACCGTGGCCTGTTATTCCAAATCCAAATTGCCATATTTTAGCTAAACAATCTAAAACAAGAAAACGAAAAAAATACAAATTTGATAATCCGAAGTGAAATTATTCCAGCGACTGAGTATTGAGACAAGTTTATTGATAATTTTCATTGGAGGCCTTTCAAGAAATTTATGTGTTCAAATTAGTTTTTTTAGGTTTCTTAAATTAATAATAATAAAAATACAATATAAAAAAATTCAAAGGTTTGTTAAAAATAATAAAAATATAATATAATAAAATATAATGCATTTTGTTAAAAATAAATTGTCAATGAATTTTGTTTAAAGTTTTTGTCTCCCTTATCCTCAAATCTTATCCCAAAAACTATTATATTACATGCGCTTGTTACCTGTAGCGTCTATGTTTGCCTTTTTATTCAAATGGAATATAATTTAAAGTTTTTTTTTTTTGGACCTCAGAAAAGACGGAACGATATTTTTATGTCGCAGAAATTACAGGGGTTCGTCTTATAGAATTGTTGAAAACTGGAGAAATTAATTGTCCCGGCTGGTTCAGTTATGGCAGAGAAACAGCGTGTTGAAGTTACCGTTCTAAATTATTTCGACCTTTGTGTTTTGGAGTGTTATAATAAAATACCCAAACTTAAAAAATCGTATATTTATTTGAACTCACCACGAGGACTCTGGAAAATTATCGAAATACACTCAACCCCCGGTGGTTGGTCACTTGTTCGTTTGACACTTTTTTAGTTTGTACCCCGTTGATTGGTCAAAGTCAAACTAAAAAGTGACAAACTATCACTTTTTACACGGCGCTCACGCACACTATCCAAACAAACACTTGGTAGTGTGTGTGAACTCCATGTAAAAGGGATGTCAAACTAAAAAGTGACCCCGTTCGTTTGACAACAGTTGGTGTCAAACCATCGGGGTTTGAGTGTATATTTTCATTCCTTTTAACTCTATAAAATAATAAATTAATGCTAAACTAAATTCAATCAACAATTCTTAAACAGTTTTTTTGAAAACTTTTCTTACAATACTATCAATACAAAATAGATACATCCGGAGAACTTTATCAGATTATTAGGATTAAACAGAAGTTCAACGTACCAAGTCTTTGATTTCCCTAGCATAGAAACCGAAATCAATACATAAAGGGCGCTGATAAGCAAGCTTTTGGGGAATTCACCTCGCGGGAGTCCTTGGAACTGCGCAAAGGTGTACTTTAAAGATAGTGGAAACGCGCGTCGATAACCGTTACGTAGAAAAAAAAAACATTATCTATGTTTCCTGTTCAGATCATCAATTTTAGCTAGAAGCTGTCGGTTGGCTCGCATGTCCGATAGACAATCAAAACCGAGTACGTCATAACTATAGCTTAAGTTTATTTGAAGAAGCTCAAGACCATTTTTTTCTTCAAAGATAGCTTCATGACGCATCACCTGTACGTAATACGTATACGAAACCTGCACATGACATTTGGTGTTTAAACAGTTTAACACCCCTTCCTCTATGAAATTACCTGCCTCGCTTGAGTCATACTCAAAAAAACACCTTCACACCTCGTTTGTCCAGAAGTTTCAAAACTTGTCGTCAGCTTGTTGGTAGATGATTGGTGATCATTTATTGATCACGGATCTTAAATTGACCATCGTGGGAGAATTAAACCAACGTCACGAAAGCCAAATCTACTAATTGATAAAAATGGTCAAGCGTTGACCCCCAACTCATCGCGAGTAGACCAGTCTGAATCGAGGTTTTTATGAATGAATCATTCACACAAAATTGGGGCCAATCTTCACAGCACATGGTCGTCCTGCCGATCGCCGCTTGACAACAGACTCCCGAATGGAAAAGCAAGGTGAAAACTTCTTCTTAACACAAGCAAACATTCCTTTACCTTTCCACAGCCAAAAGGTAGGTGAAGGAATTTTATGTTTTGGCGTTGCGTGACGTGCAGCACGTGCTTCTTGACTGCGTTGGTGATTTCGCAATTCAACTGCTTTCCGTCGGCGGTTTTTTTTGGGTTCGTTTCTGCAAACGTGTCCGATCATGACGTTACATGCTGCAGCGAACAGATCTGTTCCGTTCAGCAGTGCCGCAAAAGTGCTCGTCATTTGAGCAAACAGATCGAACTGACCGCGTGGTGTTGATGTTTTTTTAGGGAATTTCGTGTGCGTTTGATTAGATTCTTGTTTGGGTAGCATTTTTGGGGATTTTTTTTCAGAAGAGTGTTCTACATGCCAGAAAAATTTAATAGTGTGCATACGCGAAACGTCATAAAGTCACAAATATTAACATTAAAACAAATTTTGTCATAGCAAGAGGTTACATTTTTATTAGTTTTTAAAATCAAATATAAATGAAAAATCTCATGCATTTTAAGTTAATTGCAGCCATAATTTGATTTACATAAAATGTCTTAAAAATAGCAATGAATATTTGCTGAATATACTAAAAAAAAAAACAAAAAAAATTATTGAAATTTCCAGTTACGATTCTGTTTTAGAAAAGTGTTTTTTTATTAAATCCTGGAAGGGAAATATACATGATATTTTACATCCTAATCCTAAAAAATCCAAATTGAAAAAAATATATGTATATTTTAGTGCATTAGTAAGAATTTACAAATTTTCAAGTCACAAATCGACTTATTTTTTCAATAAGACCAATATTTGTTGTCACCCCTCCCTCATAAGAACTTCCCCGGAAAATCAGAAAAAAATAATCAGACCATTGCAAATATTTTAGAGTAGATTTCTATTTACTTTAAAATTTTAAATTTCAGACTTAAAATTTGCAATTTGACTTTTTTATTTTATCAATGATTTTTTTTTTAAATATTTTTTAGCTTTTGAATTAAATCAAATTTAAATATACACCGATTGCACGTCAAACCAGTCGGATACAGAGCAAAAGTGGTCCAATTTTGCTCAAATTTGAGTTCCTTGGCAAAAATAATAGGACGATTAAGGAAGTTCTTGTCAAAATCACGGTTACGACACGATTGTCATCCATGCGCATACAAAGCGAGTGAAGTCAAAATCGAACCAAAATCGAACCAAGTTTTTAGCGCGTGGCATTTGAAAAGGTCGTATGCGCATCGGAAATAAATTACATAAATAAAAAAAAACCCGTTTTTTTTCTTTTGAAAGATTTATGTTTAATTTAAAATTTGAACTAGGGGAACAGCATATGATTCCATCGAGAACCTACTGTTGGCATATCAGCACTTTGGTGTTCAGTTACAGCTAGTTTAAAGCATTTTCAACAGAAATTTAGTTAGTTTTCTGAAAGCGTAATTTATTTTAATTCAACGGACAGGAAATATCAAACAAATTTTATTTTGTTTCAAGACAACTGAAGCTATTCATTTTTTAGTTCAGTTCAGTGTGTTGTGTTGTTTTTCTTGAATGGCCAAGTAGAACTTCGTCTTATTGATCTAATAAATGTTAAATGTAAAAAAAAAAATAACGTAATGCTTTTAACTATCTCGCATATATTTGCAAAAAAAAGTAATAACCGAGGTAGAAACTAACAAAAAACATAATTTGAGAAACATTATGTATTTATTTCATACGACCTTTCCAAAAACCATACGTAAACAATATTGACAGCGTCCCTGGTGGGGACTTCAGGAAACTGCATGCGTGTCAGATCCCTGGTCAAAATTAAGTGGTAAAACAGCGTTTTTGATAATTTTCGTAAAAAAATACATTTTTCAAAAAAAAAATCATCTCCCAAATTAACTTTAAAATTTTAAGTTTCCTGAAAAAAAATTTCCTCGATTTTTTGCCGATTTTGAAGAAAAACACATATTTTCAAAAATTGATTGATATTTAGCGAATTTTTGATAGTAGCACAACTATAATGGTGTATAAATCATTAAAAAACATTTTTTGTTTCGAAATTTCTAAAATCAGGCTTGAAATTTTAAATTTTATAAAAACTTTTGAATTAATTCAAATTTAAATATACACCGATTGCACGTCAAACCAGACGGATACAGAGCAAAAGTGGTCCAATTTGGCTTCTTAGCAAAAATAATTGGACGATCAAGTTATTTCTTGTCAAAATAAAGTGGTAAAAAAAGTGTTTTTGACATTTTTCGTAAAAAACACATTTTTCAAAAAAAATCATCTCTCCAAAACTGTCGAATCAGTTGTGACCACACCACATTGCAAAAGAAAAGTGATAAGATGAGCATTTTTTTAAGTTTAACGTAATATATACAAAATTAGTCAATATCCTTTAACAGGATTCTGAGATAAGATTTTTTGAAAAATAAACGATTTTCGCTACACATCAACAAAAGTAAAAGTACCAAGCTTCTCCATCAAAATGAGATCACCGTATATTTTGCTGGAGACGCATGGTGCTTCATGTTCGATTAATGTACCGATCAGATTTTTTTCCCAAAAGATCAAAGCCCAGAATCATTTTAATGGCTGGTCAACTTTTTGGATATTTAATGCTCCCAATAAATTACAAAATCATACAACTTGATATTAGAGAACGTGACTTGAAACTAGTTTTCAAACTTGTTGCCAGTTTGGCACTGTTTCATCTTAACATTATACACAAATTGCATCAGAAATCAAATAATATCGTAGAACTCGTTTACGGTTCTGGCTAATCGTGAATGTCAACATTGCTAAGCAAAATATTGAAGTTTTCAGAATTTCCCAGAAACTTAGTTACAATGAATTCAGCAGGCCTGAGAGGTGAAGCACATGTTAAATTTGATTAAAAAAAACAGTATTTGTACATTGTTGAAAGTCTTCACAAAACTCTAATTAAGAGATATGTTTGAGAATAACACGACTTGGTCATCAATCACGCACAAACTCTAATCAACAGCTGTTGTATTCAATTTAATTGCTTATTGAAAGACACATATTATTGATGGCAGGATATGACGGAAATCGAATACCAACAAAAAAAAAAGACACCCACTTTCAAACCGATCAGTTGATTCTGTTATCACAACTGTCAGACCAGAACTGACGTAATTCGAATTGGGGGACACCCACCAGGTGTGTCACTGCCGCCCGTGCAGGTGATTGGAACCGTCAGAAATCTCAGGAATGTCGATAAAATACAAGAAAGTAGTCACCGCAATCTTATCTCGACTGCAATCGTAAATATTAATCATCAAAGCGCATAGACAAAACATTGCCGAGGAAAAACCGTTACAATTTTCCCGCCGGGTAAAATCCCGCCCTCGGGATCTTGCGCGAACGATTCTTCGCAGGAATCACCCACGACTGAGCTTTTTCCTTTCGAATCGGCGAACCACGCTTTAATCTGTCACGATCGAACACGATTGGCTTCCTCTCCCTCTCTCTCTCGCGAGGATTCGGCGACCAATCGTAACGGTCCATCTTATCAACGGAGCCCACCAGCCCCATTCATGGAAAAGGGCAGCAAGTCCACTGAGAGTAAGTCATGCTCAAGCGGCGCGCGATCGTGCCTTCGCGAATATAAAGCGAAACTGTCGACCGTCCATCGAAACCAGTAACGCTAATCAACGCGAATCGTACGGACGTTATACGACGTGACGTGAGAGAGAGAGAGAGGGATTTGGTACGTGAGAAAAGAGCAAGAAATTAGTGGCAGTGATTGAGAGAGGAATAGTGCTGATAATCTAAGAAAAAGTGCATCAAGGATCATTGTGACGCAAAACAAGGATTAAGTTGCAGTTCAAAACAAGAAGCAAAGAAAAAGCCATTGTGGATTATTTAGAAATAACAAATTTGGATAAAAGCAGAAAACAAGCGATGGAGCAAATTTACAAGGTAAAGATTAAGAAAATTTGTCTAATTTAAACAAACAAAAAAAAAAATGAATAGAAAAATACTTTTCAATTTATGAATTATCAGAACTAAGCATTTTTGCAAAATTTTGAATTTCATACATTTTGATTGGATAAAATTGGATAAATTCATGCATTCTTTTTGTGCAATAAAGCCAAATTGCATCATAAGTGATCGATTGGATGTCTTCGGCAAATTTATAGGTTATGATAAGGACATTTCAGAAAAAAATGATGCGCGGGAAAAATCTTGTTTTCTATTTCACTTTTTAGTACAATAAGTTAAATTCACAAAAAAATGTTTTTTATATATCATAAACAGTTTTTATGCTGGAATTTAGGATGGTGCGTAACTGATAGTAGTGCGAGGAGTTTTTTATATTGTTTTTAGCAAATATCGGACATATTTACAATTTACAATTCAAAATATGACAACATTAAAAAAATATATATTTACATTTTTTTTAAGGTTAAATGTTTTGGAAAACTTACATTTATTTTCAATAGAGTAGTTCTCGACGTTTCCCTTTTTTTTAAAGTGATCTTCATATTTTCAATTTGTTTGCAATTTTGTCCATGCATTCATTATGTCGAGAAAAGTAATTTTGCATCATTAGTTTTTTTATACAAGTCTTCATACAATTTTTAGGGCAGTTGGTCATACAAAATAGGTATGTAAATGCATGAAATTATGTATCTTGTCTTTTTTCTCTGAATTCCCAAAATATGTATTATTTAATTTCCGTTTTTTATACATTCTGTACAATAGTAAAAAATACATGTTTTGATCCGTTTTTTAAATCAAATCATTTTCTCTTTAAACATTGAAAATCGGGCATTTAGTTTCTGAGTTACAGCCTAACAAAGAAATCGATGAAAATGAATTTCTTTAAGATTTATCTAACTAGCATGTATTTTCAACTGACGACATATCGGAAACTATTGGTTCGATATAACGTTAAAAATTGAAACCTTTGCGAAACTTTTCTAAATCAAAATAATTTCAAAATTTAAATATCAAGCTAAACTTTTGAAATGGTCTATCCTATTTCACACTTGGTCTATCCTTATTTCACACTTTAAACCAAAATATAAATCAAAGAAAAAAAATATTGTTAATATTTCAAATTCAACCATAAATTACCTCCTTTTTGAAAAAAAAAAAATTCAAAAGCATTGCATCATCCTGATGGCCCTTTCTTCGAGAAATTTCCGAATCTCATCCGTTATCACGTCAAGCATTGGGGTGAAAAATGCAATATTCCATGAATTGGTGGGTCATAACAGCACTTTTGACAGACGCCAAGTCGTGAAAATGAGCTTAAGCTAATTTGAGAAAAAAAATAGATTCTGGGATATCAAAGTCCAAATTTTTCATAACCTGAATACCCAACTTACCTAAAATAAGCTTACAAATATTTTTGAGTGATAAGAGAAAAAATAACAAATTAAATAACATTTATATTTGAACACAACATTTATTGGAAAAATTACTAAGAAAACCATTAAAATAAACTAACTGATAAAAGTTACTACAAAAATATTTTTATTACCTCAAAAATTTATATTTCAAGTAATATTTAATAAAACAAAATTACAAACATTTTAAAGTGAAAAATATATAGTTAATAACATATTTAATTTGAACGCAAAATTCGATGGAAAAAAATACAAATTGATCATATAGAAACAGAATACACGTGAGCTTACTATATACAATTTACTTCAAAATAAAAGGTGTTGATTCGAAATCCTTTTATACTATTTTCTTTGCTCATTTATTTAACTATTAATTGTCAAAAAAAAACATAAAAAGGTACACCCAAATCGTTAACGATAATTTTTAGCTGCATTATTGTGCTGGTAATTTGAACAGAACAAGGATTGAACAAGCAAACTCTTTGTTCTCAATCGAGCACTTGGTGACACGAGTGGGAAAAGCACGAAAACGTTCTCCTCTTTGTCACGCACGTCCAGTTGTTGGTGTATTGGTGAGAAGCTTCGATCGCTGTCATATTTACTCTCTGGAAATGCGTCATTCATGTTCTGATAGAAAGGGTATCATGCAACGTAGCAAGTCCAGAATGACATTTTTTGAAGCATTTCTTCCTGTGCGTGTACAATTCTTGATTTTCAACGACTTTGTTTTGCAAATGGGAGCTGAATTGGTTCAAAAACTTCAAGGGTTGCTAAGTGCAACGCGGCTTAACCCATCCCACCGAGTGCCAAGAATGTGCCATTTCCCACTTGACAGTCAACTGCAACCTGCATCACTACTCGCTAAGCTTTCCGGATTTCCGGCGCGGAATGTCGGTAGATAATCTCGGCTCAAAGATCACGCAGCAGATAGTGGAAATCCCAGTGTTTCGCTCGATGCTCTACGATGCGCGCGTTATCACGAGCAATTCATTCAGCAATTAGGTCCATCTATGTCCAGCTACTGGCCGGGAGCACGCCCCTTCCGCGTGAAGTGATAGAGAAGCTGTACGGTGGATTGTTCACGGTGGTGAAACGTCGCGATGACGTCACCAAGTCACGTATTCGTGACGTCACGGCAGGTGTTCACGGGATTCATTCGAGTCTGATAAAGAATCACCATAATAGAAGGAGTGAGCTTATCAGTGGCGCGCCGCCGTCTTTTTTTATCGTTGAGAGATAATCAGCTATAGTGTGGCGCTTTGAAGGCGTGATTTACTAAACGGTCATGATGAGCTGGTCGTTTACTATACCAGTACTGCGATCATGATCATCGTCACTATAGTGATGATAAGCGATCTTCGGTCAGTGACATGGCGCCAATCTGCACACTCTCACAAGTTGATTCGAAATAGTAAACAGCTATCACAAGTCAAGGAGAAGTGTGCCAGGTCAATAGTAGGACTCAATAACAGCTTTATACATTTTTTCGAAAAATAACTCCTTCGTTGGTAACAAAGCGTTCGCCAAAAATTACCATCGAGTGGAAATTTACCAAAATTCTTCCAAACCCCCTCGTGTGATGATGATGCAATTGATGGTGATAATAAAGGGCAATCAAATTTACGACCCATATTAGTGAAAACAGGTCCCACGGAAAGAAGAATCTCGCACTTGGCTACAGAGAGCAAACGGTTACTGAAAGCTGTCGCAAAGTGTGTCAAGTTTACGTCTTCCTTATCGGTGCCCCGTTGCACAGCCCCAGGACATCGGGAGATCATGTTTTGCCGCCACGTGGTCAACAACACGTGCCTGAATGGGAACAAGGAAAGTGCATGACTTTCTCATCGCACTGCGGAATTTCATCATCGCGTCTGTCCAAGATCCGCTTCGGCGATCATGAGATTCACTCGTGGGAATCAGAATCCACCTCCGCACAAGGGTAAAGTCCGCTCGTGTCGTTCAGTCGGGTCATATGATTGTGACGTCCGCGGGGAGTCAACAGCTGGTCCGCTATCTCCGACGGGAAAGATTTTTATGACCGTGCCAAAATGCTTCAATAGACACAATAGATAATCTAGCCCATATCGTCGACTTTCGGTCAAGTACTTAATAACCGGTAGAATTGCTTGATTGTGCCGCCACCGTCCAGCGAATGCCAGCTGGGGCTTGTGCCAGAATTTTGTTATTTGTTTTCATGCCGTTGAAACCCTCCTCAAACAGCTGTTTGACTGTAAACAAACGATTTAAATTAATTACCAAGGAGTTGTTTTCATTTTGTTAATCTTCCCGCCTTTGCTTCTGTTCCTCTCTTCGCAGATAAGCGCTTGCGGTAAGCCCCAACCGGCCTCCTGCCGTCCACTGAGACTGGCGATCCTGACGGTTTGTCTACTGGCGGTGCTGAGTCAGGTCTCGGCCAGACCTTCGGACGTTACCAAGCCAGAGGAGGTGATCAGCAGTACTAGCAGTAGCAGTAGCAGTCCAGCATCCACCGTTCTCAGTCACAATCTGAAGCGTCGATCGGCGGAAGAGGATTACGACGACGAGGTGGATTACGAGCGCGTTAAGCGTTGTCATGAAGACGTAAGTTGGCATTATTAGGTCGAGTTCAAGGTTCATGGATCGTAATATGTTTGCTTCTATCTGATCACCCTAACAGGAGGACGTCAACGAACTGTGCCAGCGCTGCTCGAAGGTGACAAAGTCGTCGATCGTGTTCCCCATGTGCTGTAGTAACGAGGACGAGACGATGGATTGGTGCAAAGCTTACGTCTACTATGGGATACAAAACTGACAATTCTCAGTCCCCGAGCACACTACTTGCTAAGCTAGCTTAAATAGCCAATAGTATTTATTATTGTGTCAGCGTCCTTCCATTCGTCAAATCATCCACACCTGTTTGTATTTCCATCTAGAAGAAGAAGTAATTTATTTCGCCGTATCTACTTAAACATTAAAGATTTGAGATAAAAGACTGTGATAGACTAGCCAGCAGGCTCGTAGGCCGAACCGAACAATCATAAAGACTAGAAAGAAAATCATGTCTAATAGTGAAAGACAATCGAATAGAGAATTTTAGTAGGCAGCTTCCAAATGGGCCCTCGGTTCTAGTGTAGCGCAGCAATGCATCTCAACGTTCCTGCATTGGAACATCTCTCAGCTAAGATACCACCAGGTAAAAGAATATAAAAGTTTAAAGCAAATGTTCAAATATATAATCAATATTGCAATTCAAACTATTGTCAAAAAACGATGATTACATCTCCATATATCACGTCCCTTTTTATTTCATCGAAAAATAACCAAATACTGCACAACATGTCAAACTTTTGCATATTTTATCTTGCATTGGATATAATAAAATCGAAAGTCCAGGATTGGATCATACAGAATCTAAAAAAGGCATAATCTTGAAATTCCGAAAATTAAAAGGACGCATTTTGTTAACAATAAACATTTAAATAAATTCTTGCAAAAAAAAATTAAAGATTATTAAAAAAATAAAAAAAAGCTAAAATAAAAAATCTTAATTCAAAAGTGAAAATATTCAAAAAGTCATTTAATAATTTTAACATTCAATAATTTTAACGATCAAAAAATTTAAAATTTTATGTTATAAGAATTCGAAACTTCAAAAATAAAAAAAAAACACTCAAAATAGGTATTACCTTATTTTTTTAAGCGATTAGGGTGGTAAAAAAATGCGTTTTTCGTCGATTATCGCAAGAAAAAAACACACATTTTTCAATCATATCTTCGGAACGGCTGAATCAACTTTGGAGCTCCATGTTTTAAAAGAATGGTTATTAGTAGGGCTTTTAAGAAAAAATATATTGAGGTCAAAAAAAACATATTCTAAAAATTAAAAAAAAATCACGAAAATCTGGCAGCGGGATTTGAATTTTAAAAAAATAAAAAATAAATTAGAAAGTTCCGGGATTTGAAAAGTTAAAGTACAGTTCGTACTTGATTATTCGAAGTCCTCGCTGAAACTTCATTCTCAATTTTTCTATTTCTCATGTTTTTTGATCATACAAAACTATGTATTAATATTCAAAATCTGAGTCTTGAGAACGATTTTTTTCTTCTTTTTGGTGTCTTTGCCAAAAAATTAGGTATTGATAAGGGCAATATATAAAAGTAAAAAGTAAATAACCAAGAATTATATTTATGAGTATTTTTTTTTAAATCAAAACAGAGGTAAGAATATAAAAAAAATTAACATTTCAATTGTTTCGTTTTGATTGATTGCAAGATAAAATATTTTCGAATCAGATAATGAACAGGTTAAATTAACCATATCATTATTCTCGGTGAATTCAATTAAGCTCCTTATATCTTAACCAATAAAGGTATAGTTTATTACTAATGTCGATTTAAAGTAAAACAATTTAAAATTTCAAACCAATTTGCTCGCTTTAGGATAAAATGAAAACATCTCCCCAAGTTTAAGCGTCCTCTAGTGGAGGGTAATTTTGAAGTTTGATCGCATATCACAACATAAAATTTGTATATTTAAATACAAATCTCAAAAAAATTCATGTTTCGGCACGAAAAATTTAAATTTCAATATTGAATTTAAATTCCTTCATTTGATATAATCCCCAGCAACACAATTTCTAACGTGCATCATGATAGCAAGCCGAGCACGTTATTGTTTTAGCTAGTTTAAACCAACGTTAGTCGGTCCCAATGCATTTTGGAAAACCGGTTGAATCGACATTGATCGGGACCAATTGTCAAATAGGGGAAGGTGGGGCAAGACGACCATATGGGGCAAGAGGAACAATCGCTCGTACGGCCGAAATTTTTACAATTTTGATTATTTCCAGTATGAGGAATTGTTGCTAGCAATGCAATTAGCTGGTTCTACTACCACATAACCCCCAAAACGACGTAAACGCCACGGGACATAAGATTTAATGAAGTTTTTTTCAAAACCTTTGTTTTCTTATAATATTTGGAAAGTACAAAATAAGGCTTAGGGTTCGTTTTAAGGCTCATTTTATCAAAATGCTATTTTTCCTAGATCAGTACTGTCCCTACCAATGACATGCATCTATTACAAAGTATGATTTAACTTTTGGTTATTTTTGTTGAGAGCTTTTATAAAATCTTGTTCAGGTGGGGCAAGTGTACCATATGGATTTTTAGTATGGAAAAGATTACGAATTGCTGCAACACCATATTTTATTGGGAAATAAATACACGAAAGTACTTAAAAACTGATAAAAAATTGCTATAAAAATGTCCATACAAAATATAGTGATATTATGAAAATTTACTATTTATCATCTAAGTAATATTTTTATAAAATTTAAGGTAAAATATTGTTATTTAATCTAAAAATGGAAGAAACCTTCAAATACATTCCAATCTGATGTATCTAAGTGATAACAGTTCAATTGTTAGCAAATTAACATGTTTTTTCATGCATTGTTCGTCTTGCCCCACTAGTTGAGTAGAACGTACGGAAAATCAAAAATTTTAAAATCAAATTTTTACATTAAAAAACAGGATTTTTTAAAAACTTGTTCTGACAAAGTCTTAGTCAAGACCTAGAATAAGATGATTATAATAAAATCCGACAGATTTTTTAACTTTTTAAGAGGTTATAACGAGCATTTCCTTAGCTTGTTACACTTGCCCCACTTTCCCCTAATAAATGTCACTTTAGCAAATCAATTGAGGCAAATGCAAAATGGTCTCTTTTTAGGTTGCCGCTTAGTAGTAAAAAACAACTTCATAAATCTTAATGTCTTAATCCAGTTGTGATTTTGATTCAAACTAAAAACTCAACATTTTTATCTTTTTTTATAACAAAAAGAATCAAAGACAGTGTTTCTTCTTTTTTCTTTAATATTCATGATTTTATGGTTTAGCTCTTTTAATATAACTTTAACAATCAAGAAAAACTATCAAAAATATAAAAATTGTTTTATTTTTTAAGGTAAGGAATGATGACTGTTGGTTGTACAGGTTGTACACTAGGCAAATTACAATTAGAAAAGCAGCTTGAATCAAGAGTAGTTGCTTTTTATGTAGAACAAAAGTTAATATCATTTTATCCTGAACTGGAAAAAATAATTAAAAATAAAAAGGTCACGCATATTACTGAAGTTTAATCGGAAAAATGTAGCTTAACTATCCACATGCTGATCTCCAATAAATTATCCCGGTTGAAAACATTTTGCGTAAACTACGCCGTGTTTCTCATAGTAAGAGCCAAGTCCCTCTGGTGGCGAGTAGCTAAACTGACTGAATAGTTTCGACCATATGAAAGTTAATAGATGCTAACGATTGAATGATTTTTTTATTTTTTTTAAAAAGAAACACTATTAAAAAAAATAGTGAAAAGAAAATTATAGTTTCAATAATTAAGCTTTTTACTTTATTTGGTAGATTTTTTAAATAGATCTACTGAATTCGTCTCGTGTAATACTCAAAGCAACTCTCTATTCGCATCACCCGAACAGCAGTTTGCACTAACGCTAACGCTCGCACCAATACTTGTAAAATAAAAACACTACACCCAAACTAAGATCCTATGCCATTGGATGCAACTTTTGAATCGTATCACTGAATGACAGTTTTGTTGTCGCTTTAAGCTGAGCTTAAGACTTCAACTTTTAGGACACCTGAATACTTGCTTGAATACGCTTTTTGGAAGCTGTAATCCAGTGCAAATCTTAACTGTCAGAAACCCGGACATCTTTGTCCGACATTTCGCCTTCCCTCGTTTGGGTGTAGCAACGCAAAACTCTCCCATCTCAAAACACACAACAAAACAGAGCAAAGAGAGCGCTTTCTTGAGGTTCGCTCTCTCTCTCTCTCGCGGGTTAAAACTCGACTGCGGCTGCACAGCTGAACCACAATCCTACGTGCGAGTCCGTCGAGTATGGACGTACAACAAGGCAAAGGCCAGTACAAAAAGTTAAAGCAGCAGAGTTACTTGTTATTACAAGCCCAAGTGCAGTGCACTACCGCGAGGACAGTTTGTTAATCGGAACAATAGGGGAAGGAAAACGTAAGCTGAAGGTGTGATGGGAACGCGAAGAGAAGTGATTTAAAGAAAAACAATTTGCGTAATAGCACATGCAAAAGAGGAGCCGAGAACTTTGGGGGTGTAAAAATATCAAGGAAAGATGAGAAAAGTGTCCAAAGCGGCTGTGATTGAGTGAAAACAGACATTGAAACAGCTCGGTGAAAAGCGAACAACACGGAGCCAGAGATAAGGGTTCAACAAACGAAGTATAATCTACATCTGTGCGACACAAACAAAACCGGAGAGTTACGTACGCGCCTCTAACGAGAGGGGGGCTATTTCGGTCAATAAAAGTTGATAAAAGGTACATAAATTGAGCACAATTGTGCTTTGTGACCGTGGGTGGTGAGCTGAATAAAAGTACAAAAATGTGGTGCTTGGTCAATCTACCGAACGGAACCACTTCCGGGGTCCAGTGCGACCCCAAGAAGAACAGCCAGGAGTGCCTGGAGAAGGTAGGTGCAAAATCGATAATAGTCAGACAAACAGAAGGGAAATTTCGTTTGAATTTAGCCAGCCCGAGTAAAAGTGGGTAATTCTGAGTCGCTACGCGGTATAGTTGTTTGTATATGTACCTACGGCATGGCGCCTGCAAGTCTGCGCCAATAGAAAAACTGCACTTGCCAGCACAGAGGTGCCAGCGAGAGTTCACGTCAACGTGTAAACAAATTGTTATCGTTCGTTCCCTTTCATGCCGCCGCAGTATGCTAAGGGTGTCAATAGCCGACCAGCAGAGTGTGTCTCGCTTAGTCTTTGTTTATCGCGATCGCGGCGATCGCCGATAGATCACTATTAATAGCGATTGGGCTTGCATGTAGAACAACAACCGGATTTGTCGATCGCGATCGCGATCTGAATGGGCGGTGGCAACCCTCGATCTCGTTAGAGTACGCTGACACCTTCGTTTTCGGGGCCCTCTTCACGACCTGGGGGCGTGATTTGTTGTTTTTCGGCTCATGGCGCCGATATTTTTAGTCCAAACTGGCCTACAAACTCTTGAAATTGCGGGAGGAAGTCTCAATTTGCGCTAAACGGTCGATCGTTTTCAGCTGAAATGATCAATTCCAAGTGGCTGTTGCGTAAAGTGCCGATTATCTCATCACACTTGAATGCAACGAGCTCGGTCAAGTGGGCTTCACAGTTGTACTTTGCCCTGCTCGACGAAACTATCGAGTTGTCACGTTACGATCGACAGGGGTACAAAGTCCGAGCTATCAAACCGCAAAGTTGTGAAGCGTTTAGTCACGATAGCCACATTGGCTAATTTTTCCATTCTGTGTTGAAATACGCGAGCTTCTAGAAGAGATTAACGAACTTCGAGTCACTGGGTCGGGCGGGAAACCCACCGCAAAGTCTCGTGGAGCCCTAATCCAACGGCACGCCGGTCACGGTCTAAATTAAACCGAATCCCTTAATCCCGAGGTTCATCATTTCCAATCGAGCTTATCGCGGCCTGATGAGTTCGGTTTTTCCAACAATTTCGACTATGAGCAAGACACCTTGAAATCGAACGTGATCCCGTTGATACCTTAATCCCGCCTCAGTCACACGAACCTTAATTAGTTTCGGACTGCAGCAATTAAATCAAGGTTTGTTTATGGTTCTCGAAGGAAACACTATGAGAAACTGGTTCTGTGCGCCGGCTTACGCCAATCGTACTTGCTCTCAGTCACGTAAGCTTCGCTGTACTCAGTACAAGGCCGACGGGCTGCAGATTCTACGCGAACAAAGATCGCCAGAATCTGAAGGATCGCGATCATCTAGGCGCGATCGCGCCAAGGAAGCCTATATTATGCGCGCGACCAACATTCGAAAAAAAACAAGTTGCCGCTCGCTTTACCAGGCCAACATTTTATCACAACGCCAAGACCTGCAGCCGTGAAGGCAGGGTAGGCGGAAACAGAGAAATGATGTTTTTCATATTTGTTTTGCTACTTTTCGCGCGGCGTTGACTCTACCTACACAACTACACAACTAGCCCCTGTTGCTGAGCCGCGAAGCTTTGTACGTACAGCACGCGAACCGAGCACATGGTCGGCGAGTGATCACCTACAGCGCGTTCAAAGTCCAACTCTTCTTCCACTGGCTGGCTGGTTGGCTTAGTTTCCCTCGCTGAACAACGATACACGGAGACCGGCAGCGTGCGGCGCGCTCAGCAAAGTCGTGTTCATATCTTGGGCAAAACTATAGCGGCGAGATCGAGAGCGGGGAATGTCCACAGTCGAAAATAAAAATCTTTATAAATAGGTGGGTATTTTCGAGCGCGATCACCTTCTTGGGATAGATATTATTATAAGTCCGCGGGACGGTGCGTGTTGTTTTGCAAGTTTCGAGGAAACTGCGTGGCCCGAATTAACCGCAGAATGAAATGTGCGATAATTTGGCATGAAAACAAAAACAACACCATCAATTATTGGGCCATTAACCTTCGTTGCCAGAGAAACTGATGCTGAGTTGAAAACAGCGTTCTCATTTGCATCCTGCATATCTGAACTGACAGTGGAATGTAACTTGGGTTGGAAACCAGATCTACGGGCTTAGGCCCGTTATTCTAGCTGTGTAGATTCAACTGCAGCTGCAATTTGACTTGCAGGCAACTCGTCGTCGAACCTCTATGGGACATGTTCTGTAGCGATATCGCCTACAAGTACAAGTACAGGCTCGTCGAAGGAAGTATGCCTTTGTCTAAAAAAGTAGCGTGTAACAACCGCTAACCGCGAGTGCTTCCGTCTAGGGATTAAATCACCGGCCCCGAAACTAGTTACCCTTCGCACTAGTCGTGTACTAGCCAGGTAATTCATGCAAACCGATACAGCCAAGTTGAACTTGCTGATCCCTGCTGCGGTGGTGACCAATCGCAGGACATTACTAAAACGCCATCAAAGGCGTAGTAAACACGTTCCAGCTCTCTGGTAGCAAAACGTGCAAACTGGAGGTGCAAACAGAACGTCCCTGAACTCCTCGCTCGGAGTCCAATCGTGTTGGTTGTTCTAGGCGGGGACCACACTTGCGCAAACATTTGCAAAATTCATTCGAACAGAGTGTCGAACAACCGACCTGTGCCGAAATGAGCTAAAATCCGCTGTCATCATTAATCTTCGCGCAAATAGGTTGAAACAAAAAGAATAATTATAGCCAATCTTCGAGCGAAATACTCTCGAAAAATATGCTTTATTCCTCGGTTGATACGAGCGGCGCACATGTATCCAATTCTACGACGCAAAACCCTGCTCGTCCTCCTCTGGCATGTCTGCGACCTTCCTCGCCATGCCCTAATTACTCATTCGTGGGATTCTCAAATTCCCACTGTATATCATTACCCAAACAGCCCGTGCCCGCTCGCTCGCACCAGGAGTAAACAATCAACTCTCATTCTCGCTACAAACTTCGCGGGTCGCGACTTTGATACACATTTTAAAGCCGGGTGGGGAAATTCTACACGCTTCTGTTTTCAAGAGAGCCAATTCAACACAGAAGTGGTTCGGGACGATAAAGAGTCGCGTTTACTACGCAGTTACAAACTCGCCGGATCTGGGGTATCATAATCGAAAATTGCGCACCTTTAAAAGCGCCTTGGAATGTGATGTATTGGCGGAATGGCACGTTGATAGATCCATAAAGTTGTTTACTTCTTGGGGATGGATAGGTTATGCGTAGGCCGGCGGGTCGGGACGTGACTCTGAAGGTCGTAAACAAGTTCTTGTCTCATTTGAGGAGAGTTTTTATTAACTCTAGAAGACATGATCAACAGTGGATTCGAAAGCTGTTAGCACTCGAGCTTATCGCTGTGTCAACGAATCCATGGATTGATAACGCACATCTGCTTCACAAACGAACGAAAGCGTCCCGTAATCAACCATGGGTGCATGCAAACCTAGACGATCCTCAATTAGCCTCAACGATCGTCACGGGCGCGGTTCAGTCCGAGGTTATCATTTCATTGAACAATGTAATTGCTTGTTGATAGCTGGCACCGCACCGCAGTACCAATGCAATATACTAATGAAGTTAAGCTCGTGACCCTTCGTCAAGCACGCTGAACGCCGATCGTGAGTCACTTCCTTTCTAAAGCATCGATCAACTGCCGCTACATCCGACCCCCCTCGATAGCGCTAATTGATGCGAGTCGACCCGGTCCACATCAAAGATCTTGTATCGGGGCGGACTTTGCCCGCGGCTGCTCAATTGAAACTAGCACGTGCCCGGCCATATGATCGATGCGTGTGACGTACTCTGCACGTACTCGGCGCATGTCGAGATCCGTTCTGTACCGTCTAATTACGCCCGTAATTGATAGCGGGCGGTGGTACCGGACTTCAAGTTCAAGTGGATACCAACTCCAGAAGCTAGATGATATCATATAGTATAGAACGCAGCAAAAGCTGTGCGCGCTCGTGTCGTTTAGCGATCGATCTCTCTCGACAAGATCGGCCCGGCAACAGCAGCCGCAGCCGCAACTGCAAACCGGCAAAAGCGAGAGCAAAATTTCACGACTTTTGTTTCGGAGCTAAAATAGCGAGTCTATACAGTTTTTTACTGCTTCTGCTGCTGCCTCTCTGTGCAGGTACAAAGTCCATTCTCGCACTGTTCGGCGGTCGGTCCAAAGTCCACACCCGCTGCTCAATGTGAAAAAGCTAGAGTTTTGAATGTGTTAATTTCTGCCATTTTTCGCTTTGTGTGGATATATATATTGGTATATCCACTGCGGCGGCGAGCGATTCACGCAGACAGACGTCTGTCAGCGGCGATGAGTGAAGAGTGAACGATGGCGGTTCTAGGGTGGAGCTTTTATCCCCGTTTGTAAATGCTTGAACAGGTGAATCTGCCTCATTTAGGTTACTCAACGAGGATGCTTGTCAAGTCAAGATTTGCGCACAAACTTCACAGATGAAGTCTGTGGTTTGCCCTTGTGGTCATATTTCGTGAAAGCTTGACATTTGTTTGATGAAAACGAACCTGTTTACTGGTTCACTCGTTCTGATGAAGTTGGCATTTGTGATCATATTTCTTGAAAGCTCAGATTTGTTTGATGAAGATGAATCTTTTGACTGGTTCACTCGTTCTGAAGAAGTCGGCATTTGTGATCATATTTCTTGAAGGCTTAGAATTTGTTTGATGAAGACGAACCTGTTGACTGGTTCTTTCGTCCTGATGAAGTACGCATTTGTGATCATATTTTTTGAAAGCTTAGATTTGTTTGATGAAGATGAATCTGTTGACTGGTTCACTCGCTCTGAAGAAGTCGGCATTTGTGATCATATTTCTTGAAAGCTTAGAATTTGTTTGATGAGGATGAATCTGCTGTCTGGTTCACTCGGTATCCACTGATCCTGGGAATTTTCTGAAAAGATAGAAAAAAAACTATTATTACTAAGTTTTCTAAAGTGATAATTAATTCTTAAACTACCACCCTAAACTAAACCCACACACTAGCTCAAACCACCCAAACTAAAACTACCACCTGTGAGTCGCGAGCGAACGAAAGGCCCCCATCGACTTCAACTTGAGCGCGAGCGGGAAAACGATACAAACAAACAACCAAACAAACCCCGCGCTTAGTTGTTATTCAATTGATCCATCATTATTTGTTAAATCCAGCCCGCGAAAGCCGGTTTCTTGCTGGTGTGTTCGTGGTACCCAGAGTTGTTTTCCACTCCGCAGCATTAGCAGTTCAATCACGTCCCCGAAAAATGTGTCGCGTAGGCACGATTAATGAACCTTTTGCTAGTGGGCAAATTTGGCGCCTTCTAGCAGCACAAAAACGACTTGGCGATCAATTATATTGATGGCAACGACAAACTGCGTTTGCTGGGGTCTTTTTTTGTAATATTTAAATCGTTGACCTATGCGTTAAGCTGCGTTCAGTAGGCTCCCCTCATTTGAATACAGATGTTGAACAAAACGTCCACACCACGTGTGGGCTTGTGGGCAAGGCTTTTTGTCTGAAAACAACAGGCTTGAACTTTGCTCGAGAGGGGCGGCTACAACCAATAAAGGGGGCCATAAAGAGACGTTATCCGAGAGTGGAAACCGAGCTGATAAAGAAAAGTACAGTGTTTGCGCGACTGATAACGCGAATCGTGATCCAAATATAACAAGTCGTTGTCAACAGACGTTGTATTGGAACAGCACTTTGAGTGCCTTTATCTGCAAGTCTCGTTACGTACGTTAAATTGATAGTACAATATTTGTCCTGATATCTCGATCAACATGCAGATGACTACCAAATTTGCACTTTCAAATTAGTGTACGAAATCAGCTAGAAGGTCAACGGCACGGTGTTCCAATAACACATTGACTTCTCGGCAAGGTCGATTTTCTAGCCGAATCATACCCGCTGGAAATAGACAATGTTTTATCACTTGTCGCCCAAAACCAGGTCGTAAACGGGCTAAGTCTCGTGAATAGCACCGCGTTGCGGCGTGGGAATTCCGTACAGGGCGTAAAAACCCGTTTCGGTGAATCAAAGGTCGGCTTTAGATATGGGATAAACTTTGCGGTATCGATAAGCAAATCTCTACCTTAGACACTGACACATCAAATTGATACTAATATCTGTTTCCTTTTTCTGGGTTTTGTTGCAGGTTTGCAATGATCTCGGCATTATCTGTGAGACTGACTACTTCGGGCTGATCCCGGTCCGCGATGCTGAAGCTGCCGAAGGGGACGAGTGCAGCGCCAAGCAGTGGATCAACCTGCGGAATCCGTTGAGTCTTCACGCCAACGATCGCAGCCACCCGATACTGCTGTCACTGCGGGTCAAGTTCTGGGTTCCGGCCCATCTGATCTTGCAGGACAGCGTGCGGCGGTTGTTCTACATGCAAGCTCGTCAGGAACTCCTGGACGGTCATATCAGCACATCCAGCTGGGCTACCGCTGCACACCTCACTGCATTGTTACTGCAAGCCGATGGCTACAGCTATGACCCGGAAAAGGTTCCGGCGAATCTCAACGTCATGGAGCGAGCTAGTCTAACCGGTACGATCGATCGTCGACAGCTGCGACGACCTTCCAAGCGCAAGTGTTCCGAAACGGACATCAAGCGAGCGAGCATTGCCTCTTCAGTCACGCTAGAAGACGCTACCGTCGAAACGAAACCAAAGAACATCTACCAAGAGTACATCATAAGGCCAAAATTCGAAGATGTGGAGCCCGAGCCGATCCCGGATAACTTCATCCAAATGGTGGCGAAGGAGCATGAAACGCTCTTCAAAATCAAGATGACCGCATCGTCGGCCCAGTACTGGGTCCTGGAAGAGATCTCATCCCTCAACGGGTACGGCGAAGAAGTGTTCGAAGGAGTTACCATCAGCGAACCGTCCGTTCGCTGCAAGATCGACGTCAACCCGCATGGACTCAAGATCTCCAAAGGGGACGAAAAGTTCAAGTAAGTACCAACTCTCTCTCCTACCAACTGTTCACCAAACTAACGCTTCCTCTCTCTTTCGCTCTCTCCAGTGTCCCATTCCCTGCCATGAAGGCGGCCAAGGCCATCAAGCGATCGATCCGGCTAACCTACATGAACGAAGAGCACGAAGAGGTGAATCTGGAGCTGAAGCTGCCCAACCACCGGACAGCGGCCTCCCTGTACCGGGTAGTCACGGAGAAGCAATCGTTCTACTGCTGCGAAACGGTTCGCCCCATCGTCACGACCCAGTTCATCCGCGACTTCAAGGGCACGATCGTGTCCATGTTCAACGAGGATACCGAACTCGGCAAGCGGTACGTCTTCGACATTCAGCGGACGTGCCGCGAGGTGTACGACAACGCCCGGAGAACCCTACACTCGCGTGGAATCGAAATCACCAAAGTACAACAGGAATGTCCCCAGGTGCAAGCCGAAAAGCTCGATCAACAGCTCAGCCAAGAAGCGGCCGAGTCCAACAAGCTCGAACGACTCGTCGAGGAGCGAATACTGGAAGCGGTGACCTGCATCATCTGCGTCGACAACCAGATGGAAACCATGTTCCTTCCTTGTGGACACATCGCCGCCTGCAGGCAGTGCGCCGAACAGTAAGTTCACAACCCCCCAAACCTAACCTCGAAACCCAACCTAACTTTTCAATTTCTTCTCCTTCCAGATGTGATCGCTGCCCCCTGTGTCGGGCCAACATCGAGTGCGTTCAGAAAGCATTTCTACCACCAGTGCTGCGAACGAGGCGGCAATCGTCGTCGGCGCAAGCCGCCGTCGCCGTCGCCGTCGCCTAAAACCGCTGTAACCACATTACCATTAGCTTTAACACACCCTAACTAAACTAACCTCTCTCTAGTTGCGGTTAAAACCACACTCTTTTACCACTGAATGCGATCGGGCACGGTCGCACAACTTGAAGCATGTTCTAACCAAGCGTTAGCATTACGTTTTAATTTTAACTCGTAAGAAGTTCTTAAGAAAAATGCAAGCAAAGTGATATTTACCTTTAAGTTTCCCTTTTTTAAGTGACTAAGTTACACAAAACTACACACACACACTATTCTGCTTCAGTGCATGAAGTTATAATGCTAAGGACAAATATATCAACAACAAAAACATAGTCATACATCAATGCAAGTTAATCAACCTAGTGATATGAGCTTGAGAAGGAAGAAGAAGAAAAGTGAAGGAGGAGAATCAATTGTAATGCTTTTAGAAAGCGTAGCAAGCAAAACGAACAATTTTAGCAGAAGAAGTATTTTTGTTAAGTATTTTTATATATACCCAGAATATCGTCATTCGTCACTGTGCGATAGATGTAAGATATCAATATCTGAACGATACAGAATAACCCTGTGAAACAAATATAATTTGCTGTTAATGAAAAAACCTAAATAAGTTATATTATTTATATCCGAAATACCAACCAAACGTAGTCGCTTTTAAAGGAACAACTTGAGAAAAATAACCTTAAAAGATATTTTATTTTTGATAAATTAATTAAATCTCACATATGCCATCAAGCTTAAGTTTAATACCTTGACTTTTTATATGGTTCTATCCAGGTTTTTAAGCGAAGATGGCGTTCGAATGGTGAACGTCCCAAATGTCAAAATCGCTCAGAAGCACCAACATTAGAAAAAAATTGGCGGTCATGCCATGGAACACTTTTTTTGCAATGTTGGTACCACTGCGTGATTTTGACATTTCGGGCGTTCACCATTCGAACGCCATTTTCGCATAAAAATCTGGATAAATAAATGTGAACATCCATCGGAGTAAGCAGGATACACTCAATGAGTTTTTTTATAGGCCCTATAAACATGAAACACAATAGCTTTTAGGACCTCTTCAGAAAAAACTCGAGATTTAATTTCATCGTCATTTTAGTTATGCCTGGAACATAACCACTGCACCTTTTTTCTAGATTATTTTTTTTCTGCATAGGAAACCCATTATTCATAGGTTGTTCTGTTTTTTTTAATTGCTCTCAATAAAACAAATCTTGACTGTAATCTAAAACATTTCCGAAGATGCCAAATCGATCAGGAAATCCCATCTGATGCTTTTCATTTTCGAATATTTGCAGAACATTTTTTTATAAACATCCCCCAAATTTGTATGAGAGAATTGATGGGCAATATCATCGTACTTTTTTTCATGAAAACTTTATTCATCGATTCGTTATGTCCAAACAAGCAATTTCGCATAATTAGTTTCTTCATACAAGTCTCCATACAAATTTGGGGTCTGTCCATAGAAAGGTGCAATGAAAACATTCGAAAATTTGAAAGTTTCTAAAAGGCAAAAAATCAAATAATCACTTTTAGATTTAAAATTGAATTCTAAATCGAAAAGCAAATCTATCTAATTTTAAAACGATGCACTGTTAGTTAACGCCTTTTTTAGGGTAAAATGTAAAACATAATTCTCTTTTTAATTTTTGAAAAATAGAGTCCATTTATGTGGGTCTCGTGGCGCAGGGGTAGCGGCTTCGGCTGCCGATCCCGATGATGCTATGAGACGCGGGTTCGATTCCCGCCTTATCCACTGAGCTTCTATCGGATGGTGAAGTAAAACGTCGGTCCCGGTTTCTCCTGTCTCGTCAGAGGCGCTGGAGCAGAAATCCCACGTTAGAGGAAGGCCATGCCCCGGGGGGCGTAGTGCCAATAGTTTCGTTTCGTCCATCCTTGTCCATCTTTAAAAAATAAATTAGAAATGCTGAGACATTTCTTGAAAATTTGCTTTTTTGGACATTGTTGATCCGTCCAAGGATCCGACCTTAAGTTGCTGAGATATGGCCTTGCAATGAAAATTACCAAACATTAGTTTAGGGGTTCCCAATATGGTCTCAAAGCCTTATGTATTTTTTTATGAACAACGAACATTTTTGATCACTTTATTATTTGAATTTAATGGTTCGAAGAAATTATAAATTTTTGAAACCCTGAAAAAGAATGAAAAATCAAAGTAGCTTGAGCCGGGGTTCGATCCCCCGTCCTTTGAATGGGTAAGCAAAACTGCTAACCACTACCATCGCGGCTTGGTGAGCTAAAACTGGAATTAGGAATACTGTTACTACCAACTAAATACGCACTTAGTCTTTTTCCACTTGTCAAGGGTTCGGAAGTTCTAAATAACGTTTGAATCTGATTGATGCAAACGTTCTTCAGGGCGGGGCTTGTCGATTCAAGCTGAGGTACCTCGCGCTCGGCTAGCCAGCGTAGAAATGGGTCACCGAAGCTCGGCAGAGCTAACACCTTCCAAATGCCTATGCGAGTTATTTGCATGAATAGAATTTGAAAAATCTAACATTCATGGAAACAACTCAATTTGTTTGAAGCGACCACGCGGTCCCGTTTGGTTGGTTGCACACACGCACACATACACACACTTTATTATTTGAATTTAATGCAAAAATACAAAAAAAAAATACAGGAATACAGGAGTACAAGGATCCCTTGGAAAGAGCTGTGAATAAAAATATTTTCGTACTCCGAATAATAAGCATTATTGTTTTGAACAAAAAAATAATAATTCAAAGAAAAATTGTGACTGAAAACGTTAATTTTCCAAAATCTCAAATAATTGTTCGAACATTCTTGCATTTTTTGCGGATGGAATTTTTCTTAAAAAAAGTTTTATTTTTAAAACACATCATGCGACAACGTGTTCCGTTTGTTTAAAAAAAAAGCTGCAGCTGCAGAGTTAAACGAAGGGAGAAGGGAGGTTTTGACATTTTAAGCCCGCATCCGATCCGCCGCTTGTCTTTGCAAGCGGCAACATAACCAAACTTTCCGACACACTCAGCAAACGTCAAAATTTTGTAAAAATAGCTGCCGGATCTTTCCCGGAAAAGGTACGGCAGCAATTTTGTATGATTTGACGTTTGCTGAGGGTGCCGAAAAATAGGTAAACAATTGTCAACAATCACTTCGTGCATCAGCCAATTTCGACAGTTATCTGCAACAAGTCTAGAAAGGAACTGACCGTATAAAATCTTGGAAAACATTGATCAGATTTTCAATGTTAAAAGTGAAACTTGTGTGAAATATTCTCAATTTCTATAAAAAAATATAATCAAATTTTCAAATCACGACTTTTATCTTAACAGGGCTGAAATAAATATAATAAAAGTTTAAAAATAAACTCGTAAAAACTTGTTTTTTTTTTATCAAAAATCGAATTCTAAAAGTTGTACTGTAGCTAAAAAGGCGCACATAAACCCCTCGTTACAAAGTAAACCACAATCTAAAGCCCCTCGGTTGTGATAAACAAAGGTTTGATTGTACAGTTAAAATAGGTTAAAATACTTTTGATAACAGTTACTTTTGACGATACTCACCAATTTTTAAAACATTCACGCCATTTCAGTTGAAACCCATTTCACTTTAAAAAAAATCACAAATTCGAGCTATTTCCATCACTTTTTTTCACTACTAAGATTTTCTCGTTGCAAATTCCGTCACAAATCGTGCTCTCCTTGGTAGAACTCTATCTATCCCACTCTCCCTCTCAGCACCTGTAACTGCTATCTTGCTCCAACAACAAGCCGCTGGCTTCAACTGACGGCTCCGTAAGGTTTCAATTTCACCTGTCCCTCACCCAAACTGCCCTGTGCGAAACGTAGGACCGATGCGGGTCTATCAGTTTTGACGGACAAGCCCGCATCGGGCCTATCGAGAAATTAAATGTGAGGGTGTGTGCGTGCAACATGGAGTTAAACTTTTCAAAGTGCCATGGTAATCTTCACAGCAACTTCACAGAAAGTTTAACTCCATGTTGCACACACTCTCACATTTAATTTCTCGATATTTCTCACTGGATGACAGCCGACCACGGCGATGACAGCGTTCCACTGACACACACTGTCAAATTCCGAAAAACGCAAGAGCAAGAGCAAAAGGCAGGCCAAGAGCAGTTGGTGTGGAACATCGTCTTCGGTCGTGTGTGCGCTTTTGTAACAATAATCGTCCGTTTCGACGTCCCGTCGTCGTCTTTTTTTGGCCAGAGGATCAGAGATTGTGTGTGTCACGGAATAGTGGTCCGTTCCGGCCCGTTGGAACGATCCCGCGGAACACGGTACGGCGGTGCGGTCGCGGCTCGCACTTCCGGCACTTGGGCAGTGTGCGGCTTCCGGTACGGGCGCGGAAAAGGGCCCGCGGATTCGTGGCACGGAAATCGCCGCGGCGAACCCCGGGGAAAATTGTGTGTCTAAAATGGACGCAACGTCGTAGTTGGAGCGAGCAGTGCAGCCGAGTTCCTTTCTTCGGCCCGAGTGTATGTGTGTGCGTCCGTGTGTTTGTGTAGTGGTTCGTAGAAAAGAGAAGCGACGAAGGAGAGCGAGAGTGAGAAAGCCTGATAAAGGTAAGCTGGTGTGCACGGGGGTGAGAGAGAAGGCACGCAATGAGGAAAGTGGATGGGGTTTGTTGAGGAAGAGCGGCACAAAGAGGGGAGCAGAAAATCGGCAGGGCTGCCAGAGAAGTAAAAAAAAAAATAGTTTCCAAGATTACGAAATCTGTAAATCCAAAATAAAATAAAAAAATCAGATTCGTTCATGTATCCAACGAGGCTCTGCCAAGTTGGGTAAACACGACGAGTGTTGAAAAAATCGAATTGTGTACTGAGTTCAATACAACTTTTTCATGCGGGTTTAGAATGGCGTTTTCATGCATAACTGAAATTGCGGGCATTTAGGGGCTTGTTCCCGTGGGCGTACTGAGCTCAAATCCTCTATATGAGCGGCGCCTTGCATTCAATTTTTTTATGGGATTTTACCCCGTTAAAATACATTTTTTAAAAGCATTTCTAGACGAGATCCTGTAAACATATCCAGAGTTTTTTGCTTTCTTCACCTTACTGAGGAAAAACTATAAAATCACTCCAAAAATGAACTTTTTAGTTAGACCTCCTGAACCTACCTTCATTTGTATGTACATATCGACTTAGAATCACCAGCTGAGCAAATGTCTGTGTGTTTGGCTGTATGTAGACATGTGTACCAAATCAATGTCACTGGAATATCTCGTCACAGATTGAACCGATTTTGACTGTATTGGCCTCATTCGATTCGTCTTGGGGTCCCATAAGTCCCTATTGAAATTCCGTAGTAACATTTCCATAGGGCGAATCTGCATTTGTAAACAAGCAGTATATCCCTTTCGCTCAAGAGAAGGTTCACGTCAAGTAAGAGGGGTATAGACTGCTTGTTTACAAACGCAGATTCGCCCTATTGAACTGTTACTACGGAATTTATAAAATTTGAAAAATCACATAAAAAGTTATGCTTAAGAAATTGCTGCATATTAATTTCACAATTTGCAAAAAAGTGTGGTTTTTGCATGAAAACCTGCAATATTATAAGTTACGGAAATTGCTTTCCGTATAATTGATCGACGCCACAAACATCATCAGCACAGCCGACAACAGTTATCCAAACTGCGAATAAAGCTAAACTTCGTTTACCTCGCCGCGATTAAAGCTAGTCCTAGCTCGATTAATGCTCAGTAAGCAAAACCTCAGTACCTTATGTGCAAGGGAATGATGGAACGAGAGGAATAACAAATCCGCATAAATAATTTCAAGTTTGTTCAGGTGTAAACCGGAAACGCGATGAAAACTTAAAGGTGACGAATAAGGATCTTAACTGCTTTTTCAATTGTCGGTGTACTGGACGCCGCATTTTTAAACCATTTTCTGGCGTACGTTTAATTTTGCAGCCCAAACCAGTTATTTAATAGATTTTTTTTGTAAATATTAATTTCTTGATTTGTGTGCACCTACGTAAAAAACCAAGATTGTTTACTTTTTAATCTTTGGTCTGACAGTCTTGGTCTGACAGATTTGGTCTGACAGCTTTATCATGGATTTTGGTCTGGTCTAGGCGAGGGATAGGACACAGCACCTTCCTGCTTATGTGTGAGGCTCTGGGGGACTTTTCGATTACATTAAAATCAGAACGTTTTGGACAGTCAAACTCAACACTTTGGCATAATCAATTAAGAGAAAACCACCCCTTCGATCATGGAAGTTTTATAACTCCGTAGTAACAGTTCAATAGGGCGAATCTGCGTTTGTAAACAATCAGTCTATCCCCCTCTTACTTGACGGGAACTGTCACTTGAGCGAAAGGGATAGCCTGCTTGTTTACAAATGCAGATTCGCCCTATTGAAATGTTACTACGGAACTTATATATTTTCAGAAAGGTGCTGTAATGACTTTTCTTATGGATTTAGAATTTTCCAGATCTGGCTTACCTTTCTAAAATTACAAGCAGTTTAAAAAAAATGGTATGAACTGACATAAATGTAATCTATTTCTCAACAGTTTTTTTTATTTGTTTTTTGCGATATGAAGAAACAAAATTAAAAATCCTAATATTATTAGGTCTAGGCTTACTATTTTTTTTTTCAAAACTCAATTTTTAATGATTCTGGTAGAATTTCGAACAGTTTTTTAGAAGACGTGTAATTATGCATGTAATTCCATCGGTCACCTATTGTTGGCATATCAGTACTTTGACATAAGATTACAGTAAAAAAAAAAAAAATAATAACCAGTCCTAGTTTCAACACTTAAATGAAAAAAAGTGTTTTAAAATGCACTTTTCACTAGTTCAGTTGACATTAAATTTAAATAAAATTTGAACCAGCCTAAGCATTTTTCAACTTAAAACACATAAAATTTTGCATTGAACGTGCTTTTTGAAGTTGTCAGGGGTTAAAATCTGGAACAACATTTGAAAAGGGTTCATCGGTACAGGTAATTATTTAACAAAACCAGCAGTGTTAGAAGTTAGCTGGAAAGGCTAGTTATTGCTTAAAATTTCAAGTTTTGTGAAAAAGTTACATGTTGCCTCCGAATTTTCAAAATAGTTCCAGCTGTCAAAATACTTTTCCGCCCGTTTCTCGTGTTGCTCCAGGATTAGAATTATATTCGAATCGCATAAATTTTGATTGCTATTGTATACCAGTTTAAAAGGTGGCACGTTCTGCCCAAAGTGGGTCTGAACGGTCTTTTTTAATTTATTCAGATAGCATATATTTCTGGAGCAGCACGAGGAATGAGCGGAAAAGCATTTTGACAGTTTGAACTAACTTTAAAATTCTCAGGATTTTGTTAACTTTTTCTCAAAACTAGAAGCCAATAGTTAGCCAATAGTTGGCCGAGTAATGCGGTGCCTGTGTGGACGCGCAGTCCTGTTTTTTCGTGTTATTTTCCGTCTCTTTTGTGTCGCTGTTCGAGTGCATGGGGTGATTGGTCAGTATAATTAAATAATGGCATCAGTAATGCGGTGCCTGTGTGGACGCGCAGTCCTGTTTTTTCGTGTTATTTTCCGTCTCTTTTGTGTCGCTGTTCGAGTGCATGGGGTGATTGGTCACTATAATTAAATAATGGCATCAGTAGTGCGGTGCCTAGGTGGACGCTCAGTCCTGTTTTTTCGTGTTATTTTCCGTCTCTTTTGTGTCGCTGTTCGAGTGCATGGGGTGATTGGTCAGTATAATTAAATAATGGCATCAGTAGTGCGGTGCCTGTGTGGACGCGCAGTCCTGTTTTTTTTTTCGTTTTATTTTCCGTCTCTTTTGTGTCGCTATTTGTGTACATGGGGTGATTGGATTTCTTCTTCTTTTTTTTTCTTTTTTTTTTTTCGCGCGTTCGTTGGCCGATGAATTTTATTTTTGTTCTCTTTATATAGTTTTCGATAGAAACGATCCGATTTTTGTTTTTTGAGACAAGCAAGTCGTATTGCTGGATTAAGTCCTTTCCATATCATCGAGGATCGGAAGGCACGTCGTCGGATATGTTTTAAGGCTTATGATATAAAATAGTTTTAATGAATGAAGCCCTTCCTACATCACCGTTGATCGGAAGGCACGCCGACGGAGAATTTCTGGAGAATCGCGGTCGAATTAATACTATATTTAAATCCCTAGATAGGTATCTTTCCGCAGCCGGCTGCCTAAGATTTTTAAAATTTCAACCGATAAACAAATTGCTTATGGTCGCATCACCTACCACAGTGAATCCTGACCTCATACCCATCTTACTAACCCCCTCAAAACTCATGTGATACTTTGTCGGAGACGCAGTCGATTTGGCGGTCCCATCACTCAAGTATCGGACTAACATTCCCATCCACTTCCCCGTGTCTTACCACTGGTCGTGGCCGGCGTCGGTATTGATCAGCACGATAGGGACCTTTGAAAATTGCGAAGGGGTAATGATTGGTTCCTACTTTTCATCTGTGGTCCACGGAGCAATGTTTGGGGGTCCTGGTCAATAACGAAGTAGCAGCTACGGGTGGACACCAATGCTATGCTATGCTAAACTAGAAGCCAATAGTTGGCCTCCCAAGCCACCATTCAACACTGTGGGGCTGGTTAAATAGTTACCTGTTGTCTTGGAATTTTCCAAACAGTTCCGTCAATATTCATATGCGCCCTTTTCAAATGTTGCTCCAGATTTGAACTTCATAATAAACAAGATTTGCGAGGTTTTGTCAATTCATTTAAATTTTTATACATATCTCGACTTGGATGAATGACAATAGCTTATAGGATCTTTTTTATTCAGACCCTAGCGCAGCCAATCTTTCAAAGGGACCCTGAAGAGTGCCTTAGGTTAGATTACGCCTAGCACTCTTCTTGTCATTTATTAACATTTGTAGTGCGCCATTGCAACGAAAATGCATTGAAACATCACAAGCGTTAAAGCGGCCAGGCCTACTGCGTAAAGCCGTATCGCAGAGACATGATTCGTTTGAAGTGGGTTGAGTTTGAGCACAGAGTGTTCGAACAACAACACAATTCTGAATCGACAGGGGAGGAAGAAGCGTGGGGACACACCACCATACGCTCCGAGATTTGGTTGTATTCGTTGGGAGCACCATGCTAAGAAGGTTTGGTACTCCGGGACCCTCTGGGATGGGACATTGTATTTCCACGAATGCCCTGGACACTTTTTGCCGTGGTTATAGCGCCACAACGCGCTCTCTGTAACAACAGTATTCCTAATTCCAGTCCTAGCTCACCAAGTCGTCATGGCCTAGTGGTTAGCATTTTTGCTTACCGATTCCAAAGGACGGGGGATCGAACCCCGCCTCGAGCGACATTGATTTTTCGTTCATATTCATCATTTCAAATTTATGTGTTTTCTTAACTTTCTCGTTGGGAGCAGATAGGCTAACCCAGAACAATTCGCTTACAAAGCGAACACTGTAACCAGTCAGCCACGGCCGCTCTCAATAGCTTATAGGACCTTTCCAAGAAAAAAACCTTTGGATATTTAAAAAAAAATCAAAGAATTCATACGTCTTTTGTGGTGTGGTGATGTTATTTGACGTCTTTATAAGACCCCTCCATTCTGAAACCAAAAACCATTTCACCAAGCATTGTACTATGCTTGGGCTAAACCTACAAATCAAAAGACGTGAGTTTATAAATTAAAATTTCGTCTTTGGCTCTTTGGTTTCGCTAAAGGAACAAGAAATGAAATTTATTGAGATTCACTTGTCTAGAATTTGTTTCGACGCAATAAAAAGTCATTGTACTCAGAAAAATAAGCTTCATCTCTGTGAATAATAATATCGGCAACTTTAGCTTAATTTTTGGACGAATGTAGAAAATTTGTCAGAAAACCTTAATCAAAACAAATGTCTTAATCGTATTTATTCATAACTTATTTATGTAACAATTTTTCGCAAATAAAAACAAAACTAATCTCATTTTTAATCTTACTTCTTTATTCCACATGCGACCTTCCCCCCGGGATCTGGCAACGCTTGCCCGTCACTCGCCGTCATCACCAGCCATGCCAGATATACAGATAAATCTGTATTATACAGATTTTTTGATCCCAAAAATCACAAAAATCTGTACATACAGATTTTTTAAAAATGATTTAATTTGAAAATTTCAATAATTTAGTAATTGAATTTTGTTTTATTATGATCAAAAAGCTTAAATCTGTTGTGAAAAGTCTAAAAAAATCTTCTATGGCTTCGAATTTGACATTATACAGATAAAATACAGATTTATTTTTAAGAAAATACAGATTTCCCATAAAATAATCTGGCAACGTTGGTCATCACCATCGTCGTCGTCGTCGTCGTCGTGGGTTTTGCCTTCGCCGCCGCTGCTGTTAACAGGAAAGAGAGCTGCCCCCGTAAACGAGGTGTCAAAGTTGGTGTGCGCGCGCTCTGAATGAGTGCGAGTGAGCCAGAGCATCAACGTGAATGAGTGTGCGGTGTGTGGGAATGTGAAACAAAACCTCTCGGTAGAAGGCAAAAAGGAGTGAACGAAAAAGGGAACAACAAGAAGTGAACCGATTAAGAAGAAGGGAGTGAGGGAAGAAAGAGGGAGCAGGAAGAAGAAGCGAAAAGTCAGAGTGTGGAAATATAGCGAATAAAAAAAAAGAGTGTACAAAGAGAAGAAAACGAAAGAAGCAATGGCTATAAATTTGATAGATAAGAAATCTTCCTATTTTGTGTGATTTTCAAACAAAAGTTTCGTTCAACTTGTTACGTCGCGCGGGGGAACCGGAATTTGATCCCGCGGATAACGAGGGCGCCGGGGGCTGCCGGAATTGAGCAAAGTTTGGCGTGCAAGTCTGTGGTGGACGGCGGCGGCAGCAGCAGCCGGATCATCGTCCAGGATTAAGTTCCAGCTAGTGAAAACGAGGTGAGTGTGTGTGGGACGTCATCGTCGAAACCGCGGTAGCTGTCAAAAGGTGTAAATAAGAATCGTGTGCGTGGGGAGGGGGCACGGAGATCCCGTTCCGTGAGAGTGACGACAAAACTGAGGGGGGGACAGATGTAGAGTGTGTGTGTTTATCTGTCAAAAGGAGGAAACGAAAAAAGTGTCTTTACTTTTTGTTTTGATTGCCACGACGGACGAGCGAGAGATGCAATCAACAGCACAGTGTGATAACGGAGTAGGCGTTGCAAAGTTTGTTCGCGAGCTGACAGCTAGAAACGTCACTCGGCGTTGGTTTCCGCGACCCGTTCCGGATCGTCGTGTTCGTCCCGGAAGCGAACGAGAGACGTCGTGCTGCAGCAAGTCGCCGGAGTGGCTTGTTCAGGGTGAGAGACGAAAACAGGCAGAAAAAGCACAAATACCACCACGAAACCGCTGCCAGCCGTACACAACAACCAGCAGCACAGACTCTCGCATCCGGACGGCGGCCGTGGTCGTGGTGGTGGCGTTGAAGAACCGCGCGAGAGATCAGTAAACATGACACAGTTACACAGAGTTGTCCACTCGGCTGTGTGGCGGCGATGACAATAATTTCAAAATCGTTGTATAACTGGCTCGCCAACAAAAGCAACGAAAAGTTTCAATCAATCTAATCTAAGCCGAGCCGCCGACCCAAATCTCGGCCTCGGAATCGGTATCGACGACCCCGGTCAGTAGTACGATTCCAAGCTAATAAATTTCGCTCGCGTATCGACTTCACTTCCCTTTTTTCCGCGGGCATGATTGATGATGGGTTCACGCGCCGAACAAAGTAATAATAACACACTTTGGAGCACACCTCTCTGATCGCTGTGGCTGTGTCTGTGCGCGCCCCGTTTTGTATGTTTGAGTCTAACTTTGGCCTGCATATAAATGACGACTCTTGGAGGAGCAAATTGCCAGACAGGGTCTCCACCAGAAAATCACCACCACCGCCGTTTTATACACGGAGGAGAGCGCCACCGACCGCTACCGGTTCGCTGTTGCACGTTGATCCAGCATCGGCAGCAGCAGCAGCGATAGACAAAAGATTGATTCGGATGTCGGTGGTTAGCGCGAGACGCTGCTGTTTCTCATAAATTATTGAAACGCGGATGAAGAAATGGATCGCATGAAAGTAGTTCGTCCTGGAATTGGGTCTAGAGTGTTTGTTGTAAAAAAAAAGGTTATAAAACTGTTGATTTTAATTTGTAAACCCTTCTTAAGGGGTTTGTAATTGAAATTATCTAAGGGGTCGTGCATAAACCACGTGGTCTCCTTAGGGGGGGGGGGAGGGGGTCCGAAATCCGACCGAAAAAAACCATGAAAAGCCATGGGGGGGAGGGGGGGGTCGACGGCTGACCACGTGGCCTTTAAAAAAAATCTTTTCATAAAAAAAAACAAAAAAATACGCGCTTTAAATTTATTTATATGCTTACATTTTTTGTTACATGCAGGTAAAGTGCGAATGATGCTGATGATACCTCTTCAGTTGACGCTCAGGCGAGGAACATCCTGGAAGGAGCGTCACTGACTACGTCCGTAGTCCTGTTAGATCATACTTGATCAAGACAGTATAGCTCTGGTTCCTTGCAAGTGTCCTATTTTCTTACCTCCACGTTGGCTTGGTTTTCATGATGACCTAGCTGGTGGCCTGTGGAAACGGATCGTAAACCTTTGACCAAAGTCAAAGTCGAGACGGCTAAAAGAAAGGGGCGCGACAATGTGGGAAAGGGAAGTAATTTGTGATTGTAGACGGTATTGTTTTGATTCGCAGTATGTTGAGTCAACTGCTGTGGATGTACCTGAAACATCGCACAACGGGGTTTCTCTTCTCTTCATTCTCAGCTACCACCTATCTTCTGTTTATTTTGTTTCACTGATTTTCTAACGCGGCTTCTGTTTACTATCCTCCATTTGATTTCGATTTTACTCATTTGATTCTCTTATTTCTCAACGCTTTTTCACTCTATTTTACCAATTGATGCTGCTGTAACATACTTTCTGCTTTCCCTTAATTTGGCAGCGATATCAATGTTGTTATCATCTGCCTTTTCTTTATTTATCTATTTGAATAATTTTTCATTTGCCCTATAAATTGCCCTCAATACAATCTAAGCTTGTTTGTTACCTCTATTTATTAATTATTGTTAATTTATTTATCTACTTCATAAATTACTATCTTTCTTTTACTATTGATTCTTCAAATAGTATATTTCTTTCACTGTCCATTGTTTTCAATCTTCACCCTTTTCTTCAAACAAATGAGGTTCGAGCCCTTACTCAATTTTTGGAGTGATCAAAGAATTAACACAAATATTACTATTGTACTTTTGAAAAACTTTTATAATATGCTTAGGACCAAAAGTTGTAACAAAACACCGCGACAAAAGAAATAGCAACATAAAAACACGACTCAACACTAGGAAAGATTTCAGGAGAAAACAAAACACAATAAAATAACAACTAGTTTTTGAATTCAAACTAAAAATAAAACAGTTTTTGCTTTAATGAAAGTTGATAGGCACACTATAAATGGTTAGGCGCTTATACTTACATCAAACCCTACGTAATGTACCACCCCCGGCCGAGTTAAAATGCGTAACCGGAAAAGAAGGTGTGCATGCCTGGCACGAACACTCAAAGCGTGTTCTAGCGTGCTGCTCGTACTGACTCAGAGCAAGGGTGAGATGTAGGTGTAAGGGCAGTGCGTGTTCGTCGGGAACCTGGTGCATAAGATCGGTCAAGGCCCGTTCTTACACTGAAAATTGCGAATTGCGAATGCTTACATTTTTTGTTACACTTCATATAATTATTTTGTTTAAAATTATTACTTATATTTCAATGTCATAATATTTTCCAATTCAATATTGAATTATATATTTCAGCAGATTCATATCAATACTTTGAGCCTGTAATTGAATGTACACTTTTTAATACTCATGTAACTACGTTTTGCAAAAGTTTAAAAGCTGTTAAAAAATAAAGTGACAGTATCCAAAGTTAATATACCCTAAAAAATGCGTACCAAAATGCAAACACAATTTCATTTTTTTGTTGATGGTATCAAGTAGCTAAAAATGTGCTTGCACATTTGCATTGAAAGTAGATGTAGTCTTCGATAGTTCTATTTTGGAACAACTTAAAAAATAAATATTGCTGACAATTTTATAAGATTTTCGTAACAAGGCAAAAAGCTAAATATGTATTATAAATGAAGTGTCTAAAAATGATTCTCTACGATTTTTTTTTTTTTCAAAATCTCAGATTTTAGCTAACTACCGTAGCTGGTCCTATAAGTGATCGAAGAATCTTAATCAAAAGATTTCCTTTTGACACTTAAAACAAACTCAAGATATCTTGTATCTCCTCTTATGCAATATTTTTTAAGTACAAAGAAACTAAAAACCCCAATTTCAGGATTATCGCGCAAAATTTCAGTTTCACTACCTCATTTGCAAGAGAAACGTCTAACATTAAAAAATAACCAGTAACGAAAAAACGAACGATACATACTTTAAGATTCACCAAAAAATTTGATGAACATTTTGGTCTAAAATATATTCCTTATTTCGTAGGTTACACAATTCGGATTGTTATATTACATAACATTACATAAAATACACGATTACTATCCATCGTCAAAGTTGTAGGTATTTTTTTAGTTTTTTTTATGTTAATAGGGACCATCTCTTGAGCCAAAGAGAAACATGGGCAAACATTTTAGGTTTTTAGAGAAAAAAAACGAGCTTCAAGCAAACATTGTTTTTGTTTCTCAATTAATTTAAAGATTAAAAAAATAGGGGCCCTTTCCTGAAAATATTAGTTTTCTTTAAGCTGAGAAAATATAATATACCCTCAACTTCATATTTGAGATAAAACCACTCAAATATAAAGAAAATTAAAATAATTTAATTTTAAAAAAGTCACTTAATTTTCAAATGCCGATATCAATTTGTGAAATAAATTTCAATTCAATGCCGTCAAGATCAACATAAATAAAATTTATTTAAAATGATGGAACGGTACTTTCAACTCGCTGGTTCTCGGGCATAACTCAACCAACCGGGACATTTTTTTTGAGTGAATTATAAGGATGTCTAGATGATCCTTAAACTTTGCAGAACTCGATATGATCAAATCTGTAATTTATGCGATCAAAAACGTCGATCCATTTTTTGTTTGCTCTAGTAAAAAAAAAATCGCCTGAAAATCCGCGGAGACAAGCCCGAAAACCTGTGAGTTGAAGTTACCGTTCCAACGTTTCAGGGAGGCTTTGGCATCCGTGTATATTGGACATGCGTTGGGTGTCCCAGTGTTAATAATTTGAAAGATATTGAAAAGATTGAAAAATTAACTTATTTAATATTTTTTTGTATTTATTTTGAGGTAATATCTCCAACCAAAAGTTGGATCAAAAATCTTAAATCGTAGATAATTGCCTATTTAAACAACTGAAAAAAATGTAAAATAAATTCCAAATTTCAGTTCAATCTTTTTTAAATTTATCAAAACACGTAGTCGATAGCAAAATCAATTTAAAGTAAGAGTAAGACTTAAACAATTTGAATGTCCATGACTAAAATAATGATTTTTAGCGCGTTGTCTACAACTTTTCCAAAGACACGAAATCGATTTTCGAGCAATTCTATACAAAATTGGTCTTTATTCCTAAATTTTATTTTTTGATTTTTTTAATCCGTCTGAAACTTTTTTGGTGCCCAAGCCATTTTGCATCATTAGTTTGTCCATATAGTTTTCCATACAAATTTGGCAGCAATGAAAATTAAAAAATCTGTATCTTTTGAAGAAATTTTTGGTCGATTTGGTGTCTTCGGCAAAGTTATAGTTATGGATAAAAACTACACTGAAAAAAATTATAAATGGTAATTTACTTTGCTGATTTTTAATTTCACTTTTTGTCACTAAAACATGATTTGCAAAAAAACACTATTTTTATTTTTTTTTAATTTTGCCAACTTTTCAGAAATTTTCAGAACGGGCAAAAAATCGTTTTTTGAGTTATGAATTTTTGAATCAATACTGATTAAAAAAAATCGAAATATTGACCGCAACTTAATTTCAATTTTATTTTTCGATGTAAAATCAAATTTGCAATCTAAAAGTACATTAGTGAAATTTTCATAAAGTGCACCGTTTTCAAGTTATAGCTATTTTTAGGTAACTTTTTTAAAATTAGTTGCAGTTATTAATTTAAAAAAATAGTGCCCAAGTTTGCTTAATTTTGAAAAAAAAAGTTTTGAAATGCTGAGAAAATTCTTTGGTGCTTTGTTTCTAAGATATTGCCATGCAAAGATTTTAAAACAGAAAAATGGATGTTTACTACCCAAACAACCCATAATTTTCTTATGTCGATATCTCAGCAACTAATGGTGCGATTTTCAATGTTTATAAATAAAACTTTAGTGAAATTTTCCGATCTTTTCGAAATCAATATTTTCAAAAAAAAAATTAAGACTAACATTTCAAAAGGTCGTAATATTGAATGTTTGTCCCTGTCTCTGATTCTTGTATGGAGAAAAAATTAAACAGCTCGACTTTTTTGGACACACTGAATCATTGGAATCAATCATGCTTAATTAAAAAGAAAAGTTGCTTTAGTTTGGATTTTCATGAATGTTTGGAATAAAATGAATATTAACTAGGAGCTTTCATAACTAGATATTTTCCTTAAAATAAAATGGAAATATTTTTTCCTGAAACAAAACTTTTCTATTTAATGAATTTCAAATTTAAGAAAATATTTTAAAGCGCATTTAAATTAAATCATGAATGCTGTTTATAAATCAAAATAGCTTTAATTCTTAAAGCATATTTATTCTGGATGCAATTTATTGCACTGCAATTCCATAATTTTGAATACATATGTTTTACTAAGTTGCTTGTTTTGTTGAGAGTATTTTTTACTTTCTGTACCATTTCAATAAATTGTTATACCGTAAACCGGGGTGACTTTGATAGGATTTCAATTTGTTTTTAGAACATTTTCCAACAGGTAAGGTTTTTCTCAAGATTATTATTTTTAAAACATGTACTGGGGTAGGCCACACAAAGTCCATGCACTATTTTGGAAAATAAAGTTTTTTCAATAGTGTTTAGAAAAATAGTTACGTTAAAAATTCTTGGTTTTAATTCCGGGGTGACTTTGATAGTCATAGTTTTTCTTGTTAAAATCATATTTAAGATGTTCAAAGTTTATTTGTACGTTAAATGTACCATCACTAAAGTAGCTGATATAGTTTGTAAGAAAAAAAATCAATGTTTATATTAAGTTAACTAAGTTTATAAGCTTTTTGACAAAAAACATATAAATTTTTGGTAAAATTGTTAAAAAGTCTGAATTTTGCATGAAATTTGTTTAAAATTGTTTTGTTTATAAAATTATCGATTTATATTGCATTTTAAACTGAATTCGAAGCACGAATCACAAGTTTTCACATTTTACATGAAATTTGTTCAACTGAATTTGCCTATAAATTTGGAAATTTTTTTAAATTGTGTTTCAAAAACACATATTATTTATTATTTACAAACTTATTTAACCTTCTCCTAGTGGAAAATTGTCCAAAGAATCCGAAAATGCATTCCGTTTTCCGATTAAAAATCATGTTCATTGAGAAAATCATGACACTTTGAGAAGTTTAAAATAATGACATTCATCCACATTATCTAAACTATAGTTAACTAACTTTAAAAACTTTTTAAAAATTTATGAAAAGTTCTTCATGAAGTACTTTGAACACTTCTCTACCACGGTCAGTATGTTTCTGAACCATTCCTTACGTATTTTAATTGTACTCTTCATTTTGCGGAAAAATCGCAAACCTATCACAGTCACCCCGGCTATCAAAGTCACCCCGTTTTACGGTACTGTTATTATTTACCTTACACATTGTGATATCATACTTTTTTCACACTTTTAAGTGAATTTCTGTTTTTTTTATATATTATTAAATTGATTTTAATGGTGTTACAGCACCTACACAAATTAAAATGTTTTCTGTTTGACCCAATGTCACCCCCTCTAAAGGGTGAGTTTGAGTTAATTTTAAAACGATTGGCATTTATGAACGGTGTGATTATACTAGCCATATTCTGGGAAAATGTTGGTAAATTCAGGAGCATTCCCCAACAATATTTATTTCGATATAATTTGAAATGTTTTTATTGTGTTAAAATAACAACAGTAATATCGTTTTTTGACCAAAAGTCACCACCACTGACGGTACATCATTTGTGGATAAACATTTTTGAAATCTATACTTATTTTGTTTTTTTTTTTAAGATTTTTGACCTGGGAGGAAAAAGCCACGTGGTCATATAGGGGGGGGGGGGGGTTTGGCGTGAAACCACGAAAAACCATGAGGGGGGAGGGGGGGGTCAAAAATTCTCCAAAAAAAGGCCACGTGGTTTATGCACGACCCCTAATGAACGACAATGATTGTCTTACCCTCTTTCTTGTTTAAACTGTGTTTCGAGAACAGACCGATAACAGATCGAAATGACTTCAAAGAGGCGTATTTAAAAGATCTTTTCAACGAGGCTAAAAGTTTGGAGATCTGACTACCCTATTTATACCCTTTTCGAGGCCGGAACTTAAATATTTTGGTGAAAACCTTGTCCGGATCTGTCATGCGATCCATCGTTGGAAAGGTAATCAAAAGACCATTCAAACGAGCCCAAAATATTGAAGATCTGACAAACCTGTCACAACAGATTGGTAATTTTTATAGGGCTTACATTGGTAATTTAGGATTAAGTAATTTCAACGATCAAAAGTGAATGAGTATCGTCTTTACAAGACAAGTTGTGAAAAGTGATCATTTAGAAAGTTTCGGTTTTCAGAAACCGGTAGGACACCTGACCTTAACATTCTTATTTGTGGTCAAAGCATAAAAAAATATTTGTCGAATGGAATCTAGAGCATCAAAAAAGGGTCTCAAAAGGGACTTCTTTCTGGTGTAGCAATATCCCGGTGGTCATAGTGACCAAATCTATATGCACTCTCTGGTGAAGTTGTTCTCTAAAACACGAACTATGAGGATTTTTAAAAACTCTAGAATCGTTAAGGTGCTCAAAACTGGTAACAACTAAAACGAACCAATTTTACGAGTTTAATCCCATTTAAACTGTAAAGACAAAAGGATTATTGCGATCCCACATAAAGTTTCTATCTATCACTAACAACTATCGTGATACAACACGACCGTTACTCATCAACGTATGATATATTGGTCGCATCCATGAATTATTCATTGCAGCTTCATAAAACACAAAGTCTTTGTTTTTGTCCACCTTCTATCGGGTTTCATGTATCGAAGGGATTTAGATTTTACACGATAAAAAAAATCGTCTTTTTTTAAAAGGATTTTTTTAACTGAACTCCTGCACTCGGCAGTGATAGATAAAGCTCTGGTCTGACGTATAGATCATCTGCCTTGCAAAGTTGCGTTCCCTTCTTCAACACAAACAGTGTCGCAATCACCATACCAGATTGTACTCTCTCTCTCTCTTGGTAGTGTGTAACGCTGTCTGGTTAGGCGGTTCGAACTAGAATCCAGCGGACAATAGCGTTCCGGTCAGAATAATCGACTTGTGGATATTTTCGCTGACTTTTTTTGTTTCGACGCACGCATGAAGTTTCGCTAATCGCCTGGTAGGGGAAATATGCCCATTTTAAGCCTAATAAGCGGTCGTGTTTGAATGATGCTGGATAATCTGGATTGTTCCTTGAAATTCACTAAAACCAAGTACACCAACGAGTAGAGCAACTTTTTGTGAACATTTCTGTTTATTTTCACTTTTATTAAAAGTTATGCTATTCCTTTTACAAGCACAAAAAAAAAATTCAAAAATGTATTCTAATCGAGTCGAGTGCTTTGGGCCACGCCCATTTTTCTATTTTCAGCTTAGTTCTTTTTTTTCTTCCAGCGCTCTTTTGGGTCTGCTTAGTGCTGCCAAAATTGATGATATTTTAAGCGAACACTCACGAAAAGTAGCATTTATAGCGAAAGTTTCCTGGCAGCACTTGCTCACTCCAACAGGCGCTGCACCAGCATGTTGGTGGTGTTGGTGGCCACCCTTTGTTCTTTATTTGCCTTCGCTCCTCGCTCGGTTTTCTTCAGCCTTCGATTGGAATGGGTATTCAAAATTGAAACGTCAAACGACTTGGCGCGTTTGTTTTTTTTTATGGTGCTTGCTAATTATTTACATGTTTCGGGATTATTTTTCAAGAGAGTGACTAACGAATGTGCAAAAGAACATGTTGCCGTTAGTTGGAAGCAATTTTATATCTTAAGCGCTTTGAAATCGTTAGCGCAAGTGAAAAGATATTGATGGCGACTTTCGTTAAGCAGTCTGATCTTGCGTGTGTATGTGTGTACCACCAAAATGATGAGAAATGGTCTTTTTGGTATTTTTTGAGCTTTAATCAAGCATCGAACTCTCCATATGACGAAGATAGGTGTTTGATTAGAAAGGGTATATTTCCCCTATGAATCTTGCAAGTTCGCCTTTAATTACTGCACTTATCTTCAAATAGAGAGATGCACCTTTAAAATGTGTTCCCGTTGTTTCTCCTTTGGCGTCAAATAGTCTAGCAATCTGTGAAGGGGTGGTAGGTTGGGTTGTGGATGCTGATCCAATTGACTCCACCACCACTCACTCACAGCACAGAACCAACAATTACAATAACAATTAAAGCCCGTGTTGACAGCCCGTACTGTCGGCGGTGGTGTGCCATCTGCGAACCGGGAGGTCCTGATGTCGGAGGGTTATTCATGGAAAGAGGTTAGGGTAAAAGAACCTCGGTTGGGTTGGAATCGTAATCGCGAGAGCATCGGACAAACGTTTGCCCCAAATTATTCCCAATTCGTGGTTCACCTCAGCCGCCGGTTGTCCCTAGCGACCTCCCCCCTCTCTTGTCAGCAGACAATCCGTGTAAATATGTGCACTGTTTTGAGTGGTATTTAGATTTCAACCTACCGGCGGGGCAGGTACGGGTGTGCGCGTTGCGTATTTAACCGTAGGATAACGTGACTTAAAAATCAATTGAGGAAATGGTAAAAAATGCTCAGATCTAATCAAACTTCCAAAAAAAGTGGAAACAGTCAAATTAGTTGGATTTCATTGCGACATAAACCTTGAAATCAACTTAAAATTATTTTTTGACCGGTATTCAAATCAAAAAGTACAACGAAAAATTCGCTTGGAAACTAAAATTAAGGGGTTACATACGTATAAATCAGCAAAAATGTCAGAGGTTGGTATGAGCATACATTTAAACTTTTTTAAAAATATGCTTGCAGGGCATTCAAATATACATGTTTATCTATTACCAAAACAAATTTGAAGACATTTGTTGAATCATTGCCGAGATATAGCTATATACACGATATCTCAACACTGCTTTGACCAAATCGGCTCAGAATTTTGGTGAAGACTCGTGCGCATAACGAAGGCCGATATTCAAAAAGTTTATTTAAAAAATATATATATATATTTTTAATATTTTTCTACAGTTTTTGATTTTTTTAAAAAAGCAAAATTTCAAAATCGGGTTTCGTCATGTACCCGGGATATGTCTTGGGAGTCTTCACCCCAAATTTCAGCCAATTTGGTCCACCCCATCTCGAGATATCGTGGCACCCGTAAATCAACTCAGTGTTTAGAGAAAAACTTTGCGCATGGCTAAATTTTGAACTTAAATCGTCTCTAATTCAGTTCAGTTGCGAAATATCTTTCTGAAACTTTCAGGAGTGATTGAAAATCATCTTTTTAGTGGATTAATTGAATTTTCTGTATTACCAAAGTGTGTGATTTCTACATGTATATAATCCCTTAATTCGAGCCAAACATTTCATTAGGGCACAAAACCAAAACGTAAACATTCGGGATTATTCCACTATTCCATTCATTAGTACACTCCAAACATGCCCTCCAAGAATCAAATTGATAACAAACGGAAACGGAATCGACGTAACACCTTATAATGTGGCCCTCTTAAACCTTGCGGTTTCGTCAACGGTTCCACAGTAGCGTGGCTCACGGATATATGAAAAAGACAAAAGTGTTCAATTTCGAACGCCTCGACCGGAATTTTGTAGCAATATGGCCCCAGAACATAACCTGAAATTTTGAGCGTATTTGGTTAAGGTTTAGTACTTCCACCATTGACCTGAAGTTAGTATGGAACTTCTAAAAATTTACCATGGGAAATTTTCACATTTAACCTCTTCATAGATTAAGAGTGGAACAACTAAACATTAACAAAATGCGCTCAAAATTTCAGGCTAGCTTCTGCGGTTATAATGCTACAAAATTTCGGTCGAGGCGTTCGAAATTGAACACTTTTGTCTTTTTCATATATCCGTGAGCCACGCTATTCCACAGGTGTGTATCGTTCTTTTTGCGACAAGACTCCGCCTTCCGGGTCTCCTAAGTGTGAAGGTATGGTACGGGGAGAGGGCACTGAATACCTATATTTACACTTAGAATTTTTTGCGTCCGCAAACAATTTCCTATTGAAAAAATCAAAAACACAAAAGGGCACATAACCATTAGGGTGGGTACGGATTTTGAAAAGTTCTCAGATCAAGTTCTGGTGTGGTTCCCCTTGTAGGGCATACCCAAAGGGACTCTCACACCAAATTTCAGCTCATTTGGTTGAAAACTGGCTTGTCTCAAGCGGGTTCAATTTTACATGGAAATTACTATGGGAAATTTTGAATTTTCGTTCATTCGCTCCTACAGGCCTGGGGAAAACATGTAGAAACTTCTAGGATGGCCAGAAATGAGCGGAATCGTCTGGAGAACAACTTTTCCTAAGAGACCAGGTCGATTCGTTCAACCCCCATCGAGCTCAACGGCAATACATCCGGGGTTTTCGGAACCAACGGTTTTCCCCAGAAAAGCAACAAATTTTCCTTAGCATGCTATGAATGCTTGATGAAAACCGTGACGCCACATGTCAAACAATTACCACGTGGACTAGCATCGCTTATAAAAAAAATACTTTTTATTACTTTTTGAACCATAGAATTAAAATTTTTGGTGATCCTGATACTATTTAACTGTATTCTAAACCTCCAACTAAGAAAAAAAAAATGTTATGGTGCAAATTTTACAATCACGTGGTAGCTGTTTGACATGTGGCGTCGCGGTTTTCATCAAGCATTCATAGCATGCTAAGGAAAATTTGTTGCTTTTCTGGGGAAAACCGTTGGTTCCGAAAACCCCGGATGTATTGCCGTTGAGCTCGATGGGGGTTGAACGAATCGACCTGGTCTCTTAGGAAAAGTTGTTCTCCAGACGATTCCGCTCATTTCTGGCCATCCTAGAAGTTTCTACATGTTTTCCCCAGGCCTGTAGGAGCGAATGAACGAAAATTCAAAATTTCCCATAGTAATTTCCATGTAAAATTGAACCCGCTTGAGACAAGCCAGTTTTCAACCAAATGAGCTGAAATTTGGTGTGAGAGTCCCTTTGGGTATGCCCTACAAGGGGAACCACACCAGAACTTGATCTGAGAACTTTTCAAAATCCGTACCCACCCTAATAACCATGTTCACTGCAAACCAAAAAAAAAAAAGTTCAAATGTGCCCTTTTATTTTTCGTTAGGATCTCGTACTTGAGGAACTTTTTGGGTTATTAAGTGAACTTTTCATACATTCTTTACACTAATTCACTTCAAAACAAAGTTTGATTTACGTTTCACCAAGGATTTCTACAGAAAAAAACTTCGTCGTAATACAATATTTGTTACGGTCCCGCGGCTGCTGTTCAGTACAATTTTGAAGAATTTTTATGTTTCACATACCTTATCTACACTATTCAATCACAAAACTTCACCAATAATCAAAATTTCTACTGAATTCCTCATTATTTCTAACTAAACAAAAGGGCCCGTAAACATCATTCAAAACAACAATCCGGTGACAGCGCTTTAGTGCCCTTTCAGTTCTTTTCGAAATTGCATTAAGGAAGGGCCCATTATGAACAACAGTTGGAAAGTTAAAAGGGCCCAATAGCGAGATTTTTTAAAATTATGAGTTTTATTGCGAAAATCAACATAAATTAAGAAGCATTAAAGCAGAGTTGAGGATAATGATGTATTTTATCGTATCATCAGTAAAAATACTATCAGTCAAGCTTCTTTTTTAAATAGGAATTGAAACAAGTTGTTCACTTTTTGCAAGCGATTTTCTCGAATCGCGGTTTTTGGTTTTGTGCCCTAATGAAATGTTTGGCTCGAATTCAAACTTTTTTGAAAAGATTCAAGTAACAAAATATTATTTTTTTATTTTTGTTTTTTTATTAATACTCCTGACCCAATTAGCAGAAATAATAATCTTATTTTAAGCACCCCCCTCCCCACCCCCCTCAAAATCGGTTCGAAAAATCATGGGGAAAATATATTAGAAATGCATTTTCCTGCGAATAAAATCCTATTTAGCATGTCTGGAATCGATAAAAAATATTTTAATTTTTTATGGAATTCCAATGTTTTTTTCGGCGAAAAAAAATCTTTTCAATACTTGGATATTTTGAAAACTAATGTTTGCAAAACAACTGGGCAGGTGTAAAATGCATTTTAAAACATTTTTTTCATTCAAATGTTGAGACCATAGCTTGTTATTTAAGCCCATAGCTTGTAATGTTAGCGAAAAACAAGGTTTAAATGATTATGAAGTTAAAAATATTAAAACGGGGATCTTCCCTGGGCTTTGTCATGATGAGTGTCATAGGTTTGATGCTTGTTTGGCAAAGAGTATGATTTGATTCGATGTGGAATTAAAATCGAAGTGTTCAGTATATTGCTGAAGCTTCCATTTTTACACATGGACACCACTTCATGCTGCGAGAACCCACTTTGGCGTAGTCTCAGGGCTTAATCGATGGCCGGTAAGCTGTCATCGAGACAAGGAGGTTCTCTGATAGTGGGAATATCACATTTGTACAATGAACCGCTACATATGTGATTTTTCCCTATCTTAATGTGGGTGTCAGGTTAGGATGCGGGTTAAAAAAAATAGTGTTTGTAGAATTTAGGATTTTAACTATAAATATCAACTTTTTATACTTTGCCTTTAGTTATTAAGCGACAAAATTAGTAACAGTGAATTTAGTAATTCTATCGAAATCGGTGATTTTCATTCAAGTAGCATAAAAACCATTCTGATTTGTCAAAATTTCCATAGAGTCTCGATCAATCAATAGTGAAATGATATCGGACTAAATTCGTTGATCTGTTGAACTAACGGTTGTCGGATTATGATTGTATCGACCATTGTTGCGAATCGAGGATCTACTGGAATTCTGACGAACAAATGGTCGTCTCTTTTTCAATTCACGACTTGTAAAATATCAACTGTTATTATTTTTATTTTTTAAAGAAGCCAGACAGGTTTTAAAAGAAACGTTTTTTGGTTAATAATTAAAATGTCGGGGATTTGAGATAAGAGTAGCTTTCGGATAGGTTGCTTTAAATCTTATATTCAATTCAAGTTAGGTAGTTATCCGCAAATGAATATTTGGACTTATATGAATAATTGAACATTTTGGACTTATGAATAACACACAACTGTGCATTTATTCTAGAGTCAGTTCCATACAGCGTCAGTGTTTATTTGGTCGAAGTGTACTAATTCATTGGCAGATCTGATTCTAGTTGTAATGTACGACAAGACAACTGACGGACGTGACAGGACGAGGGCCCAGTTTAGAGGTTTCGACATCAACGATGTGCGGCTGGATCACCCTCCCAAAAAAAAAAAAAAAATAAAATAAAAAAATAAAAAAAAAATATTAAAACGGGGATCTTCAGATGGGATCGCAGTAAGCCGCGCGCGCGAACGGTTGGGGAAAAAATCGCAGCACCATTTTTGACAGTTCGAAATGCTCCTAGAGAATTTAAAAAACCACCGAACTATGGAGAAATACTGGTTGAGAAGGAAATACTCAGTGCTAAAGTGAAAGTGTTCACGTCAAACGATCCTGAGAAGAACCTGGAATCTGACGATCGGGATACCACCTCGCGGCGTCTTTTAAAGATTTGAGCTTTAAGTTAAAGATTTGCTGTTTCTTGGTGAGAGCTGTCCATCATAAGTTGTTAAATTATTATATTCCCCTATATAATGATATTATAAATTAAATAACCCTCCTATCCCTTCCCCATTATCCCTTTCCCAATTCCCATTTTCCCCAACTTCAATTGCCCAATTCCACTTCCCTCCTAAAAATATAATTATTTGCCAATTTACACTTACACACCACACCTAACTGATTCGGAGCGTTTGGTACGGTATGTCCACGCATCCTTCCTCCCCTGTTGATTCTGTGAAATGTGATCCGTTCACCGAATCTGTCTCTGCGGTTAATACAACGCAGTAGGCCTGGCCGCTTTAATTTTTGCTGTAAATTTTTCGGGTTACTCGGATGTACTACAATTATTAATATAGACAAGAAAGGACTTGAGGCGTAATCTAACCGCAAGTTCTTCCAGGATGCTTTCTTCGGACTGGCTGCGCTTGTGTTCGATTAGATTAGATTAGATTAAAACAGGGATCTTCAGATGGCTTTTGCATCATTTTTATACCCATGAGCTAATGCTTAGTCGCATGAGATCGATTCTTTGAACGGATCTACATTTCGTAGGATCGCAGGATCAGGGCAGGAAGGAGGCGTGGACATACCGTACCAAGTGCTTAGGTTTATTTTTAGAGGGGGGGGGGGATTTTTTTTTATTAATTATGTAGCATATGAGCCAAGCTTCTGTGGAGAAACGGTTGTGGCTTCGGTCAAATTCTCGGACTATCAATTCAAAAGTGATCCACCTGATTCTTAATTTGATCATATTCAAAGTACAACCCCAGCGAATTTTTTTAGAGGAGGTCAGGCTGCAAAAAACCGTTGAAAATTATGACAAAAACAGGGTGGCCACTCAAGTCGGGAAAAAGACGGGAATTCGTGATTTTTTGTTAAAAAGTCGGGTAAAGTCGGGAATCCCAAGTTTGAAAAATATTTTTTGACTCAAGAGTCAAATTTTATAATATTTTGTACAACCTGCAATTAATTTCACTCAATTTGACTTCAACATCTAACTTTAAATTTTGGGTTCCTTTCACTATTTTCAATCTATATGATAATGAAAAGGCTATTTAGGACCAAAGATATTAAAAATTCTAATAAATATTGAATGATTATGGTGGCATGCGTTAGACCCAAATTTGAATAGTTTTTTCAATGAATCAACATATTTTTATTAACAAAAGGTAACATCTTAATTTTAACATCAACAAAGCCAATATGAAATATAGTTCGATTTCGACGATTACATCAGCGTATAGTTATGTTTCTGTTAGATATTGACCATTGCTTGAATATATAAAAAAAACAGATTGGCTATAGTTTTTATTTGTAGTCATTTCAAATGTTGTTTCCAAATGTTTGATTCCCTTAAACTTTTGTGTGATTATGGGTACCACAACTATAGATAAGGCTTTTAGATAAGGATTTTCGGATTTCTGAATGATAAACATGGAAAAAATAGCTTTAAACATATTTAAAAATTTTGAAATTGTAAGTAAGGCTGGTAAAAATTGTAATCAAAGTTTTTTTTTATTATTGATTTTTTTTTAATATTGTTTTTCTGAAGTTTTTCGGCTTTGTGCTCTCAAAATTTGTAATAATTTTAAATAGCCTTCGTTTGATAATAAATTCATTAATAAACGTTATACATTGTTTAGAATACAATGGTCATAGATCTGGGTTTTTTTTTTCTCAAAATTTATTTTCCCTAAAAGAGCACTCAGCTAGCAAAATTTAAACGTCTTCCCTGCAAAGGCTTATGAATTGATCTCAGTTGAAAGGTTCTCCAAATCTCTGCATTGCAAATGTAAAATCCTGGAACAGAACTGCTAAATTCAAATAGAAACACAAATTGAATTGAATACAATGTAAAAGCATGCAAAAGACTTAACATGTTTTTTTAAATGGCGGGACAAATTGAATTTACATTGGTTGGTGTTGGTTTGATTAAATTAATAAGAATTTGTTTGAGTCATTGCCAAGTTAAGTTAAAATAAGTGGTAAAATATGAAGTGTTATCAAACTGAATTTTACATTTTATAAATGTAAACATTTAAATGCTGATCAACATTGATTCAAAAAAATATATATCAAAATTTTAAAAAATTAAAGGATGCTTTTTAAAACTATCTTTTTTAACGAATTCATAGATATTTTTAATTTTTTTGAAAGAATACTAAATGTAATCAAGTGTAAAAATATGTTAAGCATTGATAATAAATCAAAAATCAAACCATCCACATTAACGACCCCCGGGTCTTTTGTGGTCTCTATTGCAAGTTTCTGCTCGAACCTAGGAGTCCGAAGGCTTGAATGGGGAGAGCACCCAAACCTCTTTCTACTCCAAGGAACCTTCCACCCCAGTGTTTGAACTGACGACCTTTGGATTGTGAGTCCAACCGCTGCCAGCGATTCCACCGGAGTAGGCTTGGTTTGGTGTGTTGTTTGTACTTATGGCATGGAGACGACTCCTACACCTGGAATGACTTAACGGCCTAACAACAACCAAGGTCGGGACCGACATTTACTTCCTCATCCGATGGAAGGTTGGAGCAGATGGGAATCGAACCCAGAATCATACGAAGTTTCATGAAAACTATTTAATTGGTAATTTAAAAAAATAAATGTTGAAAAAATAGGTATTGTTAAGCTTTCGATTATTTTTCAAAGACTGAGTTTTCATGTTCTTACCCTGAATCAAAATGATGGTTCCAGTAAAGTTTTTAAGACTTTATTATTGAAATTGAAAAAGACAGTCGAAAATAACTCAAAGTTACTCCAGCTAACAGTTACAATGGTTACGGTCGTGCATATTTAAACAGACACCGCGTGGGGACTTAAAGGGACTCTCCAAGGTGGCAGGAGGGTGGGATTCGATAAGGAGCCCCGGCGAAGGGGTGTCGGTCGTGTGTGTAAAGTGTAGATATTTATCGTAGTGGAATTTGCCGAGCGCGCGCCTGCCGCTGCTGCTGCTGCTGCAATCTAAACCACATAATTTGCGGGGCCCTGCGGTGGCGTCGGCGTCGCCGTTGGCTGCGGAATTATTCAGCTCGACGTCATCGATCCGGTTAAAGGTGTGGCAGTCACTGCTGCTCCAGCTACTGCGGGAGTTGGTTGCAAAACTCTTAAAAAACTAGATGCGGACAGAGTTGCTGGCACTAGTCTTTTAATACATAACGCTATAGCCAGTGCACAGTGGTCCAGATCGCAAAATTAAGTGGAAAATGGATTTTCCGAAAAATGGTGACGTTTTGGAGCTTTGGTGTCTTCAGAAGAGTTGTTGCAAATGGAAAGGGGCAACTTTTGGTTTGGTTCAAAATTAGGGTGGTTCACGATTAGGGTGATTTTGAAAATCTAACTTTTCAGGAATATTTTTGGGAATTTTTTTGTCTTCTAGAAAGTTGATGGGCTTGCCAATCCAAGCAACTTTGTCGAAGACACCAAAATTTTATCTCGTAATCTACGCCTTCTATGACCAAATTTATAAAAAGCATCTGAGCAAACCTTCAAAAATCAGTTTTTTGAACGTGGCAATTCAGGGTTAACTTTTAGAGAAAAGTGATTTTCGGAGCACTTTTAGAGCTCTACAAAACAAACATTTTCATTTTTTGACATGTCAATTTGGACTTAAGGGTCAAAAGTTACAGCCATTTTAAGGTAAAAAAGATGCAAATTTAAAACTTAAATATCTCAAAATGGCGCAAGCCAAATTTTAAGCACTAGGTTGCATTTGAAAGAAGAGATCTAGCACTACAAACGCTGAAAAAATCTCAGGGGTGTTTTTCTTTAAACTTGAGATATCTTCATTTGAAAAAGTCTAATTTTCAAGGGAAAACCTTATGGGACCACCCTAACGAAATTCGAAAATTGTCCAAATATATGTTTTTCCATGTAATTTTGCCCGCTGAATCTGAATCTGCCCTCAGAATTGAGCCAAAATGTCAACAAATCGATTTTTGGTCATATTTTGGGTTTCCATGTAAAATTATCATTTAAACCCAAAATATGACCAAAAATCGATTTGTTGACATTTTGGCTCAATTCTGAGGGCAGATTCAGATTCAGCGGGCAAAATTACATGGAAAAACATATATTTGGACAATTTTCGAATTTCGTTAGGGTGGTCCCATAAGGTTTTCCCTTGAAAATTAGACTTTTTCAAATGAAGATATCTCAAGTTTAAAGAAAAACACCCCTGAGATTTTTTCAGCGTTTGTAGTGCTAGATCTCTTCTTTCAAATGCAACCTAGTGCTTAAAATTTGGCTTGCGCCATTTTGAGATATTTAAGTTTTAAATTTGCATCTTTTTTACCTTAAAATGGCTGTAACTTTTGACCCTTAAGTCCAAATTGACATGTCAAAAAATGAAAATGTTTGTTTTGTAGAGCTCTAAAAGTGCTCCGAATATCACTTTTCTCTAAAAGTTAACCCTGAATTGCCACGTTCAAAAAACTGATTTTTGAAGGTTTGCTCAGATGCTTTTTATAAATTTGGTCATAGAAGGCGTAGATTACGAGATAAAATTTTGGTGTCTTCGACAAAGTTGCTTGGATTGGCAAGCCCATCAACTTTCTAGAAGACAAAAAAATTCCCAAAAATATTCCTGAAAAGTTAGATTTTCAAAATCACCCTAATCGTGAACCACCCTAATTTTGAACCAAACCAAAAGTTGCCCCTTTCCATTTGCAACAACTCTTCTGAAGACACCAAAGCTCCAAAACGTCACCATTTTTCGGAAAATCCATTTTCCACTTAATTTTGCGATCTGGACCACTGTGCAGTGTGACGAGATTGTAGCTAATCCTTCCCGGCGGGCAGGCAGCGCGAAAAACTTTCAGATGAATCACGCTTTGGCACTTTATTTGGCTGGTTGTTTGCTCAAGTTTTTGGGTCACGTTTTTTCCTTGTCCGAACTTTGCCGAAAAGGGCAAGTTTTGCGACGAGGAGAAGTTTTTAGCGAGTTGCAACAGTAGTTGCTGGACCTTAAATTGAACTTAAGCTTGAAGGAAACAAATCTTCATATTTTTCTGCATCCAATTCTCCGCAGAACAACTCGGTTCAGAACCAGCTATTTCTGGTTAGCCACTGTCACGTAACATGACAAACTGTGCTCTACATCTTGCTAGCTCCACCATCCTCAGCTCAATAAACTATGCGTTCTTCATTACTGTCGGTCGGTCAGCCAGTCTGTGGTGAAGTCGGAGCGACGATCATCTGACACATGCCCATTGTCCGTCAATCTGGGGAGGAGGCCGCAAAGCTTATGCGTGTTAAACGTCCACAGTCAAGCCGGCAACTCGCTTTAATCGCCTAGGCTAGACTCTACGCCATCACGATGTATCTCTATCCCCCTTCCTCGGCTACCAGCAGCTGCATAACTTTGCAAGAAGAGTAGGATTTCTGAATCGAGATATCGAACTTGACTCGAGAAGTTAACCCTTGCATTGCCGCTGAGTTGAGACCGGCGGGGCAACCAGACTTTAAACTTGAAACACATTCGACCAGCTGGCGTGGACTATAACCAACGACTACGAGGGCTGTTCAAATAATGACAGAAAAAGTAAAGCTTTGGTTGAGATCTACCTTGGAAAAGCTGCAGCCGTTGGTTGCAACAGGCTCTGGGTGTGGAATGGTTGGAATTGGAATCAGTTGTGCAGAGTTTTCAAATCCTTATAGGAAGCTTTTCGAGACATCAAAAGTCGCCCAGTAAACAAGCCTATTACAAATGTTATCCCAAGGTTTTGAATGCATGGACAAAGTGCATCCAAATAAAAAAATACAAAGAAAATACGATTTACGAAATCGTAGAGATCCACTCTATTTCCCAAAATATGGTCCCAAAATTGCCCCAAATATTTATTAAATAAATATTTCTACAGCGGAAGAATGAGAGGTTGGTTTAAGCAAAATATACCTAAATTTAACACAATATAAATCTATCATTTGAAATATCCAATAGTGCGTCCATCCCGGGAATTCCCGGGACAAAATTCCCGGGATTTTTCCAAAACGGGGAATTCCCGAATCACGGGATTTTCAAAAGTTTGTCCCGGAAATTCCCGAAATTGAAAAAAAAATCAAATATTAGTCTGGAAATTCAGATTTGGTGGTGGAAATAATTGACAAGTTGAATACTTAATACTCGATAAAAATTAAAATTTAAATCATTAAAAATTTTATATTATATCAGCATTAATTTGTCTTATTATGGAAAATTGTTAAAATTTTAAAATGCCTGACGTTTCAATTTTGTTTCCATTCTTTTTATATATTTTTGAAAGACAGGGTAATATTTTAAAGTAAATTCATGATTTTAAAATTGAAAAAAAAAATAAATTATTTTCCATCAAACACCAGACACTGGGGCAAATCACGACAAATGTAACGTATTAGGACAGCTATTTAAGTCAATTGTTTTTCAAAATGTTTTGAATGGCTTCGATTCGTTGGAACAGAAACAAAACTCGATTATCAGAAGTTTCAATTTTCCAAAGTTCGATTATTTGAATAGGACTTCAGATAATCGAGTCACGAAAAAAATTATTCCTTATTTTGTTCTACCTAAAAAAATATGAAACTAGAATTCTGCAACCCAATTTTAGTAAAATTTGAATGAATTTGAAAGTTACCAATTGTATTTTTTTAAATATTTCATCGTTGCCATTTTGGCCGCCATCTTGGATTTGAAAATTCGTCCTGTCGTCCCGATTTCGATTGTAATTTTTTTACAATTTTACTTTGACTGGTATCATTTTATTAGTTTTATTTATTCTTTATTAGACTTTTTCAAAAAAAAAAATGAGCTTTTCTAGTAATGTTATAAAAAATACAGGGTTGTTACGGACGGCGCGGATCGCGCGGATGGCGCGTTTCGCGCGGATGGCGCGTTTCGCGCGGATTTGGCGCGGATTTGCTGACTAATTTTGCTCAGGCGCGGATTTCGCGCGGATGGCAATTTTGATGAATAAATAGATAAATAGATAAAATTACTTTCAAGTTATGTATTAAGAAAAATAATATCAAGAATAACGAGAATTTGTTTTTTTTTTCGTTGAGTGCAATTCCAATTTCTTATTAATAGATTTTTTTCTGAAAATGTTTGTTTGTATTTTCTTAATAAGAACCGTCGAAAAATTAAGATGAAGATTATGTAGAGATTATTTTTTAAATGTACGGCTGAGAATTTCTTAAATATAATCACGGCGTGTTTTCTGGGCAACCTTAAGGAGAAAAAAATAGTCATCACTACTTTCAAAAGTGTCTTATAGGAAATTTTCTCAGCTTTCCAATGCTTCTAAGAGAAAAATGTTTCATCGGGAAATTTCTGAGATATCTCTATTTTAAGTTTTTTTCTTTTAAAATCCTTGATCATTTATTGGAAACTTTTAAATAACAGTCCAGGAAACAAATGATGTGTTTCATGTGTATTTTACTGACCAAAATGAGCAAAATAAGGCAAGAAACAACTTTGTAGAAGGTTGGAAACCGCTAAACATTTTGAGAATTAAGTTTCAACCGAATTTTTGAATATGTGGGATTTATTCAAATAATAAAATAATAAAACCGTATTGAAATATTATTTTTACAAGAACAAATAGATTATTACATAATTTTTTTTTTTTTTTATATATAAAGACCGAATTACGCACATCCAACTGGAAGTTGGAACATTCACCTACTCCATTCGGAGTTAGGCTCGGTTTGTCTTATTTTTCATATTCTGATATTCTGATTATTTCTTTTTTTATGGAGTAGGGCTACATGCCCTCTCATCTTTTCATCGATCTTTACATTTTTCATAAATACTGCAGCACGTGCCAGTGAGCCAGAGCTCCTTTAAGGCAGTGCTTAACTACTTGTTGTGTACAAATAACACCGGTCTGCTCTGATTCAGCTTGGAATTAGCTGATACAACCGAAATTTCTACAGGTTTGAGATTGATAGGGTATTACAAGATTTTTATGAATAAATATCATATTTCCTTAATCAAACACTAACTAGTTGCATGGATACAAAACATGTTTTATACTCGAAATTATACTGCAAATTACTGTTGCTAGCTTTAGGAGAAATACTTTTCATTAGTATGAAATGATTGTTTCAGTTTTTTGTATTAAATTATCAAGGAATTAGCAATATTTTAGAAGTTTATAAGACTTTCATTTTCAATCTCATCCTAAAAAAATATATATGTCTTGATTTTTGTTCAAATAGTTTGGAGGGAAAGTTTCTGTTAGATTTTTTTTGTTAAAATACTATTTAATTTTTGTTCAAACAAAAATAAATGTTTGTGACGGTGTTTTCAGAATTCTGAATTGGAAGACTCGAGTTTTATTGCAACTTTTAAGTGCATTTTCTACAGAAAACATTTTATAAAATTTTATCTTTATTTTATACTCATGAAAATATGACTTTTGAAGCTTGCTACAGTAATATTAGTACATTTTCGATTTCAAATCATATTTGTATTTGTGTTCCTGGTTAATGTTTGCTTAAGAAAATATCAAATTTGTTCATTGAAATTCAATAATACCATTAACAATCACAAACCTGCCAAAGTTTTGGTTGAACAAGCTAAATCAGAGTAGACACGTGAAATTTGTACACAAAAAATATGTAATTATCAAAAAATTCTTGTAAAAAATACATTTTTACACTGTTTTATGATTTTAATTTCTGAATAAATCCCATTTATTAAAAAACTAAGACAAAACATAATTTTCAAAATGTTTAGCGGTTTGCAACCTTCTACAAAGTTGTTTCTTCATTTACTCATGAAACACATCATTTGATAAGTTTTCTGAACTGTTAGTATAAAGTTTCCAATAAATAATAAAGGAATTTAAAACCAAAAACCTTAAAATAAAGATATCTCAGAAATTTCCCGATGAAACATTTCGCTTTTAGAAGCATGGGACAGCTGAGAAAATTTCCTATTAGACACATTTGAAAGTGGCGATGACTATTTTTTCCTGATAAGGTTGCTCTAGAAAACACGCCGTGATAATTATTACTACACTTAACTCATTTCTTAATATATCCGGCTCTGGATATTTAATTTCTTTTGAGTTTTGAGTAATGTTTTTTTTAACCTTATTTATTTTTAATTTTATAGTGGATATATTCAATTTGCCTTTGGATTTTAGATGGGATTTACCCGTAGAAATATTTTTCTAAATTTAAACATTCTTGGCAAAAAATAAAAAGATCAGAACATTAAAAAAAATAATTCTCCATCATTCAAAATTAAAATTTCAAAAATTCGAAACAGTTAAAAAAAATTAAAATTCCGATTAAAAAAAATTTCGAATTTCTAAAATTTAATTTAAAAATTCCAAAACTCCAAAAACCTAAAAAATCGAAAATTCAAAATTTAAAGAAAAATGCAAATTAAAAAATTAAAAAAATCAAAATTTGAAACTAAAAAATATTAAATTTAAAACCATTTTGCAAACAAAAAATAAACGGAAATATCAAAAATCTCAAATAAAACATAAATTCTTAAATTCTAAAATTCCTAAATTCCGAAATTCCAAAATTCCAAAATTCCGAAATTCCGAAATTCCAAAATTCCAAAATTCCGAAATTCCGAAATTCCAAAATTCTGAAATTCCGAAATTCCGAAATTCCGAAATTCTTAAATTCTTAAATTCTTAAATTCTTAAATTCTTAAATTCTTAAATTCTTAAATTCTTAAATTCTTAAATTCTTAAATTCTTAAATTCTTAAATGCTTAAATTCTTAAATTCTTAAATTCTTAAATTCTTAAATTCTTAAATTCTTAAATTCTTAAATTCTTAAATTCTTAAATTCTTAAATTCTTAAATTCTTAAATTCTTAAATTCATAAATTCTTACTTTCTTAAATTCTTAAATTTTCAGAAGAAAATATTTCAAATATTGGAAATGCAATTTGTTTCGGAATAAAATTTTAGTGAGGACTTGGAATACAATCTGTATTAAAATTTATAGATTTTGAATTTTTAGAATTTCGAAATCTAATATTCAATCATATTAAAATTTTAGATTTTGTTTTACTGAGCTTATATTTTTGAAGTTAATTTTCATTTATGAGATTTTTAAATTTTGTTTATATTGGTTTATAATTTTCTATTTTGTTTATATTGGTCAAAATTGTTGTAGTGTCCCTCTGATTTGCAAAAAGATTTTTTTTGTTGACACTTTTCTTGATGTCTCTTGAGGTATTTTTTAAAAGAATTTTTTGCTTTCATTCCTTCAAACATAAAACGAGTTTCATATTTTTTAATAAAATACTTTCTTTATTAGTTTTTTCTTTGGAAATAACATTTCTTGAATGTTGGTCCCAATTTTTTTCATATGGCGCGGATTTCGCGCGGATTGAGGTTTCGGTCGGCGCGGATTTGGCGCGGATTTTTTTTCGACTTTCCCGTAACAACCCTGAATTTATGGAAGACTTATTTAGTTTGAATCACATTGGATAAAAAATTCATTTAATATCCAAAGCACAACAAAAAAAACATTTTCAATTACTTTTAAGCTTTTCGATAACTGTCGTCCTTGTTTAGATTGAAGTGTGGATTATTACCAATTAATATTATTTAGCTTTTCCATTACTTTGAGCAAAAACAATTAAATATAATGAAATCATATATTTTATGAATGTTTCAAAAATTTTCCGGGATCCCGGGAATTGGACGCCCTATATCCAAATCACTTTAGAGCATTATTTGGGTGATTTATGAGCTCAGCGATCCAAAAAAAGACACCGGAAAATCGTGATTCGATTATCTGGAGTTAACCCCTTACAACTCAACCCCGTCTCTAGATGGGCTTCGATCTGAAAATTCGTCAAACATCAAATTTTCAACCAATTGTTGATCATTAAAAATCATTGGAAAGACTTTTCCAATGTTTTAAAAAATGTATTTTTTCAGGGGTCAACTTTGGCTGTGTCTATTACTAACATTTCCTATATGTTTTGAAAAATTATGTATGCAGTAATTTTTGTAGTGTCCTAGACTACGCCTTTACACATTTTTTTTACAATTTAAATGTTAATAGTATAGCATAGTATGGGTCTCGTGGCGCAGGGGTAGCGGCTTCGGCTGCCGATCCCGATGATGCTATGAGACGCGGGTTCGATTCCCGCCTTATCCACTGAGCTTCTATCGGATGGTGAAGTAAAACGTCGGTCCCGGTTTCTCCTGTCTCGTCAGAGGCGCTGGAGCAGAAATCCCACGTTAGAGGAAGGCCATGCCCCGGGGGGCGTAGTGCCAATAGTTTCGTTTTCGTATAGCAAAAAATGTGAAAAACAAGCAAAAAAAGGAAAAAGTCACTTTAAAAACATGAAAAACTAGGTAGAACTAAAGTTTCTCAAAATTACCTCCTAAAAGTAGGAAAACACAAGAAATCAATTTCCCAAAATCCGTATTTTTTATTTTTTTTTATTTTTTATATGTAAATCGCAGCTTTTGAGCCATAGAGAAGTATGGACAAAAATGTTTCCGCCGAGTTATGATTTATTCATAAAAGGGGTTTTTAGTAGAGCGTCCAATTTCCCGTCCCTGGAAAAAATTTCCCGGGAATCCCCGGGATTTCCCGGAAAGAAATATTTCCCGTTTCCCGGTAAATTTATAAATTTCCCGGGAATTTCCGAATTGCAAGTATACATTTTCCTACCTTTTTGGCACCAATGTTTTGAAATTATACAAAAATAATAATTGGAGAACCTGATTTGATTTTATTTATTTCCATCTACTGTTCATATCGAAATAATCAACTTGTCTGTGAATAGTGCGTCCATCCTGGGAATTCCCGGGACAAAAATCCCGGGATTATTTCAAAACCGGGAATCCCCGAATCCCTGGATTTTTAATAATTTGTCCCGGGAATCCCCGAAATTGCAAAAAAAAAAACTGATTTTATTCTGAAAATTCAGATTTGGTTATATTTGCGTATATTTTGATTTTGAATTTGAAAAAATATCATATATAATTTTTTTTTCATCGAATTAAGACAGCTGTTTGATATAAAACATGAAATTCAAAAACTTTCTAAAATTTTACATTAAAAAAATGTACAATGGCCAGTTTTGTTTTTTTATATATCGCTTCTTGATTTTTATAACATTTTCAAAGTAATTTTTCTGGCTTTTCTAGTCACATCATAAACAAACATAAATAAGCACAACAAATTGATATTTTTGAGCTAATTCTATGATTCTATGAGCTTGAAAACATAGCCAATATAATGAAAACATAGATTTTATGACTGTTTCAAAAATTTCCCGGGATCCCGGGAATTCCCGGGATTTCAAAAAAAAATTTTTTGGACGCCCTATCTGTAAATTTCATGTCAAGGTTTAATTCCGATAATATTTATTTCTGGAGCATTCACCTCTAAGAATATTGTTTGCTTCTATGTTGGGCAACAAAACTTACGCTGTTAAGGAATAAATATAAACTATTTTATTTTTGACAATCTTTTTTAATGTTTTTTTTGTAATATCATTTGAAAATAAGATATTACATCTTCCGGCCAAGATCTACATTGAGATTTGTTTGACTTTTTTTTGCCTTGAACATGTTTAATGGAAATTGAACTGACATAATTAAATTTAAAAAAAAGATGTGGGTGAGAAGAATTTGTTTCTAAGTATTCGAGAAATAACAGATTAAAGTTATAAATTTATGAAGCATGTGAGCTACCAAGGGCGTAAGAGAATTATATATGAAAAAATATCGTTGAATTTCAACCACTTTTAAATACTCAAAATTATTTTAATCTAATTGATTTTTTAGGCTGAATACCATATAACTAAAATCATATCATAAAACCATGAAAAAACATTAAAAAACAACTTCGTATTATATGAAATTTACCCAAAGAATGCAACTATATATATTTCAAAAACTCGCTCCAAATATTTGAAAACTTTGAGTTGTGATTTCATGAAATAGTGTTTCAAGTTAAAAAGCGCTAGAAATTAGATTTTTAAGGTAAATTCAATGTTTATTTATTTATTCACAAGTTGAATTTTCTGGTTTTTTTATTTTAACTTTATGGTCACTGAGACAAATTTTAAAGCAATTTTATGGTTGTGGAGCATAGATTTTCACTATCCAAACACTTTGATTTAAAAATCCTTCTCAACAAAAATACTAATAATATTTTTTTTTCATTTGGGACGATCTGAAAGATTTAAAAATTAGAAAGTTTATATATTTTCTCAAAGTTGCATGATTTTTTTACAAGCAGTCAAGCTATTAATTGATCCTCACACTTATTTTGACCATTAAAGTTGCTGTTCTATACAATTTCGTTGCAAAAGATTAATCAGGAACAGAATTTGAATAATTTTCGTAAAATTTCAAATTTCCCGGGAATTCCCGGGATTTCCCGGAAAATTTGTTGAAAATTTCCCGTTTCCCGGGAATTTTGTAATCCCGGGAAATTGGACGCTCTAGGTTTTTAGAAAAAAAAATTTTAAGTTTTTGTTGTAAAACCAAGTTTTCAATCAAAAAGTACTTGACAGATTTTTTGAAAAATTGCACCGTTTTCGAAATAAAGCCTCTGAAATATCTGACATTGAAAAATTCCCGTTTTTCGATTTTTTTTAATATTCCTACATTATCGAGGGGAAATTCTCGTATTATGAACTAAATCGTATGAACTATTTATTAGACTGTTGCAAATGTTTAAGTCCCTCGACTCTGATCAAAGTCGAGGGGGAGGGGGAGGGGGGGGGGTGTGGTGGCAAAACAATAAAAAAGCTAAAAATTGAAATTACAGGCCACGGTGTCAACATTTGAAAGAAAAAAGTGTTCAAAAATGCATCATACACCTTGCAATTATTGATTTCCAACATTTCTAAATACTGACGAATATTTTATTTTTGCGAGAAAAAAAAAGTTTTTGCGGTGCTGTACATTGTAATTTCATAAAAGTTCAAAATATGTTTAAACGAGTCCAAACATTGTTGTTTTGACTTCTATTCCATTGAAACTTTGATATTTTTTTATGAAAAAATATTTTTTTTATCCTCGATTTTTCGGTCTAATTTAGAAGGGGGGAGGGGCGACATAAACTTTGAAAAATATTTGCAAGGCCTTACTCGGTTTCAGTTGAAAATGCTTTTAACGAACTAAAGTTAGATGCTGTTCCCCTAATACCTCAGCAACTAATGATCCAATTTTCAACGCAGAAAGACCATTTTTTGTGAAATTTTATGATCTTTTCGAAAAAAAACTATCTTGAAAATGTTGGAATCAAGACTAACGTTTTAAAAGTGCCAAAAATTCAATATTACGCCCAAAACATCTTATAAATTGAAATATTTCCAGGAACTAATCATGGACACTTTTTTAAATCGAAAAACGGGAACTTTTCTGTTTAAATCAAAAAATTAAGTGACTAAGCCTGAAAACACGGCAATTCATCAGACAAAAAAAACAGACTTTGGTACTTTTTGATTGTAAATTTCATTTTAAATAAAAAATGAAATCAACTAACTTTTAAGACTAAAATTTCTATTTTTTTGAAAAAAATTAAACACTTTAAAAAATTTAAAAAATTCAATAATACGGATTTTGGGAATTTGAATTTTGGTGAAAAAAAAAGTTTATTTTTTTGGGCATAAAATCCCTGAGCCTATTTTTTTTCTGAAAAGTACTCATTAATACCCACAACTTTGCCGAAGACACCAAAACGATTAAAAATTCCTTTAAAAGTTCCAGAATTCGAATATTTAGTACTATGGGCAGCTGCCAAAATTGTATGGAGCCCTGTTTGACGCCTTTAATCATAGGGGAGGTCCTCACAAAGTTTGAGGCAAATGATAAAATACAAAAAATAAAAATTATCGATATCGGACGATTTCGTAGAGAATTGCTCAATTTCCGCATTTCACACTTTTTTCTTTTTTTTTTACAAAACTAGATTTTTGCAATGTTTATCGATTTGTTATGGACAAGTCTCGTTCCCATTGTTTACACAACCGGCACCGGCCATGTCCGGTGTCTGAGACTTCCACCCAGGAGGCTAACAAGCGCCATCTATCAACCATTAGCAAGCTTCTATTCACACATTGCTTTTCCCTGTTCACTTCTTCTGCGCCACACGATAACAGTGTTTGTATAGTTTTGTGTGTGTGTGTGTGTCTGTGCGTTGCTCGTCACGAGCGGAGTTCAGCATGTTTCATAATAATTGTATTATGTTTGGTCTGGTTTGCTTACCTCTTCAGAATTTTACCTCTTCTCTTGCGTGTGAACTGAATAAAGTTGCTTCTCACTCTGTCGTGTTTCCTCGTACACATTGTTTTGCCCAGAGGAGTTCGTGATGATCATTAACCTTTGCTCTTCCTCGTTGGTCGGTGATTTTTGCGGAGCTCCTCGTTTCCTCTTGCGCTACTTCATTCACATCACTGTTATTCTCTCGAGTTGTGGTGCGTGTGTCAATTGAGTTAAATGGAGAAGCAGATTACTTTTCTTTCACTTATCTCATTTGCACGCGCGTACGTCTTTTTCTTCTTCTTCGTCTGCGAATTCCCATCTTGAGCTCTTCTTCTTCGTACAGTCGAGTGTTTTGTTCGCGATTCGCCCACCACGTAAGTATAAAACCCCAGACGGCGGCGAGCATTGCATTGCAACCGGTAATGACCAGACGCGCTCGCGATAATTGTTTTCGACGTCTTGAGGACTGAGTGTATTTGATCGTTGTTTACTTTTACCTGCCAACGATCGAGCGATCGCGAGCTCAGATCATGCCGGTCGCGATAACGATTCGCGCGATTTACACTCTTCATTATCAGTGTGTTTTCTGAAGTTGTGACTGTTGCGCATGGAAATTCCAAACAAAACACCGAAACGAAAATTGATGTGATCATTTTCATCATTCGCTGGGATCTTCGAGCGATCGCCTTTGGGTCAGTAGTGGTGAAAGGTTGCCAAAGGTTATCACCGGGCATCCTCTTGCCACCTCGCGGGTAGAATTCTTTTGGCTACGGTAACCAATTTAGATTTGGACTGAATCGTGATGTTTCAGCTACGTATATGTCAATATGACGTGCCGTTACCCTGCCACAGAACGAATCACGCGCGGCAACGGTTTTTGCGATCTTCTCGATGATCGTCAGGTCCGGGGTGTAAATTGTTTGGTTGTTATTGTTTTTGTTTACATTCGCCTGATTCTTGACCTTTTTTATTGCCGATAGTGTTCTCGAGAGTTGTTCGAAGTTCGCTGGCGTGCATTTTTCACTTTGCTTGGAATGTTATTTAAATTTGTTCGTGAAAAGTGGTGGCAGAATCATCATCAAGAGGAGAGCTATATTGAGAACTCAGAGAATTGAAAGGGATTGAGTTTAGGAATGTTTAGCCTCATTAATTCGTGCTTTCCATTTCATTAGAGCACAAAACTTTTGTAAACAAGAGTGTATCCTTCTCACACCTTATGTAAACTGTCATTTGAGTGAAAGGGATACACTATTGTTTACAAAAGTTTTGTGTCCTTTTGAAATGTTAGGCTCCAATTTAGTTTAAGCAACATATTTAAAACTTTATTCATGATCTTCTTAAAAACTAAAAACATAAATTAGATACACAGAATTTGATCGAATTATAATAAATAATAATGAAAAAATAATCTTTTCAAATAATAAAACCTAAAATTCCTAAATACATAAACACTAAATGTTCATGTAATTTCATGACATATTTAAAAAAAAAAACAAAGTTATGCTCTAGTTCTTTTTAGAGTACATTTTATTTTTGTTTTTTTTTTTTTGTGGATAAAATATAGTGCATCGACGTTCCCCATTCGTCATTTTTCGATACCTACTTAATATTCATTTAAATTCCACAATTATTTAAATACTATCCAGGATTTTTCTCTTAAAATTCAGTTCATTTTGACAGATGGCTAAAATAATAAAGTACATTTATTTGATTTTTGAAAAAATATTTAACTTTTAGCGACATAAATTTCGGGAGTTTATTTTTTTCCAGTCCAACAATATTTTTTCCATTTTTGGCATTTTGAGTGTTTTTGAATACCCCTGACTCAAGGTGGTTTCAAAAACACTTAAAAAGCTAAAATTTAAGGTTATTCATTGGAACAAAAAAAAAAGCTATTTTTTACAATAACTTAATTTTTTGAGCCATAGAGAAGTATGGTAAAAAAATCTGCCGCCGAGTTATAATTTTTCAAAAATAGTAATTTTTTCAAAAACTAATTTGTATTAATGTTAAATCAAGATATAGCCATCGAATGTTTGTTTTTAGAGCATTTCTCTACCAAAACCGGAAATGGATTTTATTTGTATTTTTTGATTTGGCTCATACTTTGTGGGGGCCTTCCCTATGACCAAAGAAGCTATTTGGTATCATTGGTTCACCCATACAAGTCTCCATACAATTTTGGCAGCTGTCCATACAAAAATGGTACGTAAATATTCGAATATCTGTAACTTTTGAATGAATTTTCTGATCAACCAACGGCAAAGTTGTAGGTATTGTTGAGGACTATTGAGAAAGAAATAGGAACACGGAAAAAAAATTTGCCGATTTTTTAATTGACATTTTTTTTTATAAAATCTCAATTTCCCAAAATACGTATTTTTTTTTATTTTCGAGATAGGCGTAATATTCAATTTTTGGCCCTTTTAAAATGTTAGTCCTGATTTAATTTTATTTTAAATATTTTTTTGAAAAGATCGGAAAATTTCACGAATGTTTCATGTTTAAACATTAAAATCGGACCATTAGTTGCTGAGATATCCACATTAGAAAATGGTGGGCTGTTTGAGACTTAGAAAACTTCAATTTTCGTGTTTCTTTTTGCGGCTTATTATCTCAGCAACCAGACGTCCAATCTTCAATGTCTCTTATAGCAAATTTCCTGAACCTTAAAATTTTTTTTTAGAAATGGCCACTATTTTTAAAAATCGAAAAACTGCAAATATTTCTCTAAAATCAAACTTTCGGTGGCTATATCTTGAAAACAGAGCCTTTTATCAAAAAAACTGTTAAGTACTTTTCGATTGGAAATTCAGTTTTACCTAAAAAAAATTACGGTCAAATTTGTTTTTGCATAAAATTTTGATTTTTTCCAAAAATCACTATTTTTTCAAAAAATCATAACTCGGCGGCAGAATTTTTGACCATGTTTCTCTATGGCTCAAAAGTTGCGGTTTTGACCCCTAAAATATATCAAAAAATCTCGAAAATTAAAAATAAATATTTTGGGAAATTGAGTTTATGTGAAAAAAAAAACTAATTAAAAAATCAGCATTTTTTCCTTGTATCTATTTTTTCTCAATAGTCCTCAACAGTACCTACAACTTTGCCGAAGACACCAAATTGATCAGAAAATTCACTCAAAAGTTCTAGCTGTTTGAATATTTACTTACCATACCAAAAAATCAAATTCAAAATCAAATTATTCGCTCTACAGCATTGCCTTGGCCTTCTCGATTGCGAGATTCCTACTCGAAACTAGGTGTCCGAAGGATTGGTTGTTGAGGCAACTGCAAACTCTTTTTACACCTTAGCTTCCATCCACCCCGGGATTCGAACTGACTACCTTTGGATTGTTAGTCCAACTGCCTACCAGCGACTCCACCGAGGCAGGACCCAGGGAGACGACTCCTACACCTGGATTGAGCTAACGACCTAACCCTCTAGGTTAGACCGGGGCCAACATTTACTTCCCCATCCGACGGAAGGCGTAGTCAGACAAATCTCGTCTCGAAAAATGACACCGGGACCGTCTGGGATCGAACCCAAGCCGACTGGGTGAGAGGCAACCACGCTTACCCCTACACCACGGTCCCCGTTGAGCCAAATCAAAAAACACAAAAAAAAGTCGAAATCGGCCGATTTTGTAAAGAATTGTTCATGGGCAAACTGATGCAAAATTGCATATGAAAGGCACCCAAAAAGTCTTTAGATTAAAAAAATCAATTTCAAAAAAGGTCATTTCGTAGAAAAATGGCTGTATAACAAAATTCCATTCAAATAAAAAATACAAATAAAAAATCTCAAAAAAAAAATAAAATAAAAAATTACTCATACATTTACATGGGGGAAATATGCCCATTTTAAGCCTAATAAGCGGTCATGTTTGAATGATGCTGGATAATCTGGATTGTTCCTTGAAATTCACTAAAACCAAGTACATCAACGAGTAGGGCAACTTTTTGTGAACATTTCTGTTTATTTTCACTTTTATTAAAAGTTATGCTATTTACAAGTATTAAAAAAAAATATTTCAAAAATGCATTCTAATCAGTCGAGTGCATTAGGCCACGCCCATTTTTCTATTTTCAGCTTAGTTCTTTTTTTTTCTTCCAGCGCTCTTTTGGGTCTGCTTAGTGCTGCCAAAATTGATGAAATTTTAAGCGAACACTCACGAAAAGTAGCATTTATAGCGAATATTTCCTGGCAGCACTTGCTCCCTCCAACAAGCGCTGCACCAGCATGTTGGTGGTGTTGGTGGCCACCCTTTGTTCTTTATTTGCCTTCGCTCCTCGCTCGGTTTTCTTCAGCCTTCGATTGGAATGGGTATTCAAAATTGAAACGTCAAACGACTTGGGGCGTTGGTTTTTTGATGGTGCTTGCTAAATATTTACATGTTTCGGGATTATTTTTCAAGTGAGTGACTAACTAATGTGCAAAAGAACATGTTGCCGGTAGTTGGAAGCAATTTTATATCTTAAGCGCTTTGAAATCGTTAGCGCAAGTGAAAAGATATTGATGGCGACTATCGATAAGCAGTTAAGCTCTCATCTTGCGTGTGGATGTGTGTGCCACCAAAATGATGAGAAATGGTTTCGCAAAATAGAAATTATGATCAAAAGTGCATTAAATTTGATCTTTTTTGCCAGTAAATGGCATAAATTTGCGTGCTTACTCGGGACGGTGCTGTTGCTGGTAAGTTTATAGCCTAAATAGTATTTTTGGAGCTTAAATCGAGCATCAAACTCTCCATATGACGAAGATAGGTGTTTGATTAGAAAGTGTATATTTCCCCTAGGACGAGAAATTTAAATGAAAACAAAAAAAAAACAAAAAAACCACCAGTAGAGGGTTCAAGCAAATGTCAACCTGAAAATGTTAACATCTAAATTAGTTTTTTATTAGCCTTCCTTTCCGGGATAAAACAACTTGTGTGTGTGTATGTGTTAAGCTTTTCTTTGTGCTAATGTTTTTGCAGAGTTATTTGCACTCACGCTTTTCTCCGTTCTCATCACCAGCTGCCGCGTTTTATTTATGTTCGCTAAACCGGTTTTCAAGCTTCTTCGACAATACACCAAAAACACATTATTATTTGTCGCCACCAGTTGCTGCCAGATAATGTTGCCGTCTGATACCGAAAACGTAACACCTTTTCATGATGATTATGACGGTTTTTTTTGCAAATAATTCGAAATTGCGCTCGAAATTCGATAAGCAGACCAACGATCAGCGGAAAATAAATGCTCGAGCAAAAACTGACACTAAATGCCTTACACCAATTAAATTCGCCGACTCGAGTTAAAAAGCTCAGCGTGAGTTGGAAGTCCAAGAGAGTCGATTGACACCAAGTCTCGGGTGGTTACTTTTTTTTATTGTATCACTTTTCTCCCCATTTAATACGACGCCCCTCGCACACAGAGCAGATATTGTTTATTTATGCTTGCTTTATTTATTTTTTTTCCACGGGCTCTTTCAGTATTTTCCACCGAGCTTAACTGTTGCTTGCATTTTCCGCTTGCCTTTGCGGGTTTGGTCGGCGGTGACTGTCATAAAGTTGAAGGTGGAGGGGGGTGTGACAACGAGGGAGAGTCTCAAATTGCAACAATTCAGAAGAGGTGGAGGGGGCTCGATGCCGCGGTATTCAACTGCTTCATTCAGTACACGTGGGAAATGCTCAATGTTAGCATTTTCTGGGGGCTCTTTTTGCAGGCTTTAGAGACAATGCTGAAACTAGGGAGCGATTCTCTGAAGAGTGTTGTGTCCGCACAGGTCCGGGGCAAGTCAAAGGTGGTCTGCCTTTTTGAAGGTGAAAATTGGATAACATTCAACGGTAAAATTCCCGGGCAGACGGTAATAACAAAATTCATGCCATTTCAATAACAAATGCTTTTAAAATAACAGAAAATGTTATGGAATATTCTTGAAAAAATCATTTTTGAATAAGGGTATAATAACAAATTATGTTATCATAACAAAATGTGTTATTGGTCTGATATTGGTTGAAAGCCAAAACAACTTTGAAATAACATTTTTTGTTATGGAAGAATACCTCCAACTGTTAATATACTGTTAAAATAACAAAAAATAAAAACAAAGATTTGTTCGAAGAATAACTGAAATTGTTATTAGTCTATTATTACAATAACAATCCAATAACAAAAAAATCATAACGACGAATAACAAATCTTGTTATAAATAACATAAAATGTTATTGGCCTAGTATTTTCAAATATCCAAAAATGTTATTCCCAAGTTATTTCCGTCTGCTCGGGTTGTCTTACATATTAAAAAAAAAAAAACAAACTTTCTTGTACAATTTCTTTGCTTTCAAGCTCATTTAATCCCACACTCCTCGAATATGTTCCTTACGAGCAGGTTGGTCACTCAAGTCGAAAAAACTGCAACAAAAAATAAGAATTGGAAAAAGCCAGGAATCTGATTTTCTTTTTAATCGGGCAAAATTAAAAACGTGAATAAAACGAAGGGACAAGTTTAAAGGTTTCGACATCAACAATGTGCGGCTGGATCACCCTCCCAAAAAAAAAAAAAAACTCCTAAAGTTTATTCAACTCATTCAAGATTGATTTCGTGGGAAATTGTTGTGTATGATTTGAATGAACAAAGGATATTAAGACAACGATAATGTTATGGTTGACAAAAATTTAAACAATATTTTCAATGGCCTAATCACTAAAATTTAAACTCTCAGAATACGATTTTTTCTAATTTTCAACAAAATTAGGACTCAAAATGCATTTATTGGCACCGGAGTTTATGAACGTCAAAATCTGTTAATATATTTTTTTAAAATGGTCCTATCATACAAAATTATCAATTTAATTTTTAGATCCAAGTTGAACTTTAAATTGAAAGTTACGTTACGTTACGTTACTGGTTGCTAAGATACAACCTCTTGATGTTAAAATTTTGAGAAAAACAAGTATCTCTCAATGTCACCTAACTAGCTCCTTATTTTCAACTGACGAACTGAGATTAAAACAATATTATCAGATACATTATTGTTTTATTTTTCAATTTTCAAAAAATGTTTGTTGTCTTCTGTTTCCATTTTTAATTTAGGCTGGTACAAATTTTATTTAGAGTTTTCGAAGATCTAGCAACCCTGCTTGAAGTTATGACCACTTAAGTTTTATTTAGTTAGAAGCAACATATAGAGACTTTTCTCAGCTTTTCAAAAATATGTTTTTCAAAGATGGCCAAACATGTGTACTACGGTGCACTTTATCAAAATTTCACTAAAGTACTTTTTGATTGCAAAATCGTTTTCACATAAAAAAAATGAAGTTGAAAAATTTTTGCGACCAATATTCGATTTTTTGAAAAAATTAGTATTGATTCAAAAAATCTTAACTCGGTCAAAGATTTTTTTTTGTACATTCAGGAAATTTTTGAAAAGTTGGCATTTAATGTTTCCTAAAACAAATGAAATTAAAAAAAATCAAAATAGTTTTTTTTTTGCAAATCAAGTTTTAGTGACTAAAAGCAAAATTAAAAATCACCAAAAAAGTTTACTGTGTATAATTTTTTCCAGTGTTGTCTTTATCCATACCTACAACTTTGCGAAGACACCAAATCGATCAAAAAATCCTTCAAAAGATACGGATTTTTGAATTTTCATACATTATTTTTGTATGGACAAATGCCATATTTGTATGGCAAATTATATGGACAAACTTATGCAAAATGGCTTCTTTGGGCATACCGAAGGCACCAACAAAGTTTCAGCTGGATTAAAAACGTTACTTAATCCACCTTCAGGTGGTTGGTGGCTTCCTCCCATATGTTTATCAAAATATCTGAGATCCAGCCTCAAAAAAAGTTTATTAAAAACACTAAAGTAGTTATAACTTTTGATAGGGTTGTCAGATCTTCAATTTTTCGGACTAATTGGAAAGATCATGTAATTACCTCTCCAACGATGGATCGCATGATAGATCCGGACAACTTTTTCATCAAAATAGTTAAGATCCGGCCTCAAAAAAGCGCATAAACAACAGTTAATTGCTCATAACTCTTGATGGGGTTGTCATATCTTCAATCTTTTGAACGCGTTGGAAAGGTCTTTCAAATACCTTACTAACAAAACTGATTTTCTTACAAAAACCACCCTTTTTTACAATATTTCAAACTCTAGCCAAATCATTTTTTTAGCATAACTTTTGAAGTACTTTTCTAAACTTCATAATATTAGCTTGGGTCTTGTGGGACTCCAAGACGAATCGAATGAGACCAAAACGGTTCAAATCGGTACAGTCAGTCCGGAGATAATCGTGTGCATATTTTTCGGTGCACGGACTTACAGACATACACACGCACAGACATTTGTTCAGAATTTGATTCTGAGTTGATAGGTATACGTGAAGGTGGGTCTACGAGGTCAAATAAAGAAGTTCATTTTTCGAGTGATTTTATAGCCTTTCCTCATTTAGATGAGGAAGGCAAAAATACAAAAAAATAATATTAAAGAAAAAAGACCGATTCCGTAGAGAACTGATCTCTATTTAGCTTCGTTTTGTCTCTTTTTTGTCATTTTTTTATTTTAAGTTTATGTTTCTGGAGTTTTTTTTTTTTTTTTGAAAAGGTCCAATAAACCAAAATTTGAGTTTTTGCTTTTTGGGTGTTTTTCAATACCCCTGACTCAAGGCGGTTTCAAAAACACCCAAAAAGCAAAAACTGGAAATTTGGTTTATTGGACCTTTTCAAAAAAACTCCAGGTTTCTTTATTTCCCTTCTTGTTTTTATTTTAACTTACCTTGCCCTTAGATTGCCTTTTCTTTTTTATCAAATTTCCTTTTTTTTACTTACTCCTAATTTCCTTTTATTCAATTCAATTCAATTCAATTCAATTCTGTTTATTTCTTTAGTTATCGTTTAACAATAGTTTTTATAGGTGCAGTACAGAGTTTTGGGGGATCCTTACAGCTGTGACTAATACATTTATCTCAATGGATGGTGATCTGGTGATTTTTTTTCGCTTCTTAACCACTTGATACTACCAGTTGTCGTTTTTCTTCGAATATCGTCTTCCAAGTAGATGGAAATAAAGTTTGTTGAAAAACGAAACGGAAAACAGGAAAACACTCGCAAAAAACCTGTTGCTATTGCTTTCCTTTTATTCTATATGCTTAATTTTGAATTTTATCAAAAAAAGTATTAATAGATGTATCCAGTAAAATAAATAAATAAAAAAAAGAATTTTACGAGTGAGCGGTCACCCTAAACACACAAGCTACCAATTAACACCTTGCAATGTCAGTTGAATTTTTGCAACCTTGTTTATGCGTTCGCTGCCGTTTCGTTCCATGCGAGAGAAAAAAAAGCGTGACGTCATTCCAGGCCGGCTCCTTCACTTTAGGTGGGCAATTGCTGCCCGTATACGGTGCACGATGACAAACTGTCAGTCAGTCGGTTTGTTATGCTTTCTGCGTAAACGCAAATGAACAAAACACGTTTCAGCAAACAGTAAGGAGGGGGCAAAAAAATCAAAACATGATTAAAAAATTGTTACGAGTTACGAGCTTTTTATATGTTTATTTGTTATAACGAAGCATGTTTTTGCTTTTCGCTTTCTAGAGTCGCCACGCCGCGATCAGACTTGGTCGTCGTCGTCACCGTCCAAGAGCTTTGGTTTGTGTGCGATTTTTTTTGTGTCTTCTTCCTCACTCGTACCTACTGTTTTTATTATTGTTATTATTATAATGCTCACAGCTAGCAGGCCAAGGGTGCATGATACTGATGATACTCGTCGGTTGACAACACCCAGGCGAGGAACATCCCGGGAGGAGCCCAACTACATCCGTAGTGCTGTTTGGACAAAACAGCATGGCTCTGGTTCCTTGCAAGTGTCCTATTTTCTTACCTCCACGTTGGCTTGGTTTAGTCATCATGATGACAAGGTGTAACCTAGCTGGTGGCCTGTGGAAACGACTCGTAAACCTTTGACCAGCGAGGGTCAGAGTAGAGGCGGCTAAAAGAAAGGGGCGCGTCAATGTGGGAAAGGGAAGTAATTTGTGATTGTAGACGGTATTGTTGTGATTCGCAGTATGTTGAGTCAACTGCTGCGGATGTACCTGAAACATCGCACAACGGGGTTTCTGTTCTCTTCATTCTCAGCTACCACCTATCTTCTGTTTATTTTGTTTCACTGATTTGCTAACGCGGCTTCTGTTTACTATGCTCCATTTGATTTCGATTTTACTTATTTGATTCTCTTATTTCTCAACGCTTTTTCACTCTATTTTACCAATTGATGCTGTAACAAACTATCTTCTTTCCCTTAATTTGGCAGCGATGTCAATTTTGTGCCTTTCTTTATTTATCTATTTGAATAATTTCTCATCTTCCCTGTAAGTTGCCCTCAATAAATCTAAGCTTGTTTGTTACCTCTATTTATTAACTATTGTTAATTTCTTTATCTACTTCATAAATTATTATCTTTCTTTTATTATTGATTCGTTACATAGTATATTTCCTTCACTTTCCATTGTTTTGAAACTTCACCTTTTTCTTAAGCAAGTGAGGTTCGAGCCCTTACTCAATTTATGGAATGATTAAAGGATTAACACAAATATTACTATTATACTTTTGAAAAACTTTTTTAAAATGCTTAGGACCAAAATATTGTAACAAAACACCGCGACAGAAGAAAAAGCAACATATTAACACGACTCAACAATAGGGAAGATTTCAGGAGAAAACAATACACAGTAAATAACAATTAGTTTTTGAATTCAAACTAAAAATATAACAGTTTTTGCTTTAATGAAAGTTGTTAGGCACACTTTAAATGGTTAGGCGCTTATACTTACATCAAACCCTACGTAATGTACCACCCCCGGCCGAGTTAAAATGCGTAACCGGAAAAGAAGGTGTGCATGCCTGGCACGAACACTCAAAGCGTGTTCTAGCGTGCTGCTCGTACTGACTCAGAGCAAGGGTGAGATGTAGGTGTAAGGGCAGTGCGTGTTCGTCGGGAACCTAGTGCATAAGATCGGTCAAGGCCCGTTCTTACACTGAAAATTGCGAATTGCGAATTGCGAATATTATAATGCTCACAGCTAGTTTCCTCCTCGCGCGCAGCCTGTTCGAAAGGAAGCTCAATATTTACACTTAGATTAGATCTACACGGGCAAATAAATATTTACCAACTCGCGGTCGTTCGGGGCTTTAATGTCATTTTGCACTCACCAACACGCAAAGGATTTGCGGCAAATCGCTGTTGTTTGAGATCGCGGTGTGACCTCGACGACCACGACAGCAAGCTTGACTGTGTACTAGGGTGGTCCAAATCCGGACTTTTTTGGGGCTACCCCCTGAAATCAAAGATTGACCCATCACTAGGCTAAATTCCAAATTTGAGCTCAATCTGACCACGGGAACCCCTCCCTCCAATCGCTTAAAGTTTGTATGGGAAAAATCGTCAAAATGTATGGAGAAAAGCAACTGTTTTACTTTTTTACCTGTGGAAGGCGCCATAATTATCCGATTCTTACCATTTCTCAAATGTAGAATCTTCCTTAAATTTAGAACAACTTTCCCGAAGACACAATATTTTTAGGATTTTTTCCCGCGAAGTTATTAGCGCCCAAAACTGGCCATTTTTGCGCGGCCAGCTGTAAGGGGCTACCTAACAACGATGTTTATTTCCAATTCGTACACGCACGTGCTCTCTCTCAGGTTCAAACTCTCTCACGAGCTTGCTCGCCTGCCTGCCTGTCTGTTTACCTACAAGCGCGCGCTGTTTCTCGGCTTGGACTTTTGTCGTCGTCGTCGTTACCGCTGCGCTGCGTTTTTGGCATGTTTATTATAATTTTCAACTAAAATAGCAGGATTGTTTTGAGATATATTTAGCATATAATTTTATTTAATTATGTCAAAAATAAAAAAAAAACTGCGCTGAAAAAAATAGTTTAAAGAAAAGACAGCTTAGGCTCAATTAAAAAAATACAGCAAATGTCATGAGAACAGGGTTTGTTTGTTTTTCCAAGCACTACACGCAGTTTTTCGTATATGCTAAAGAAACATGATAATGATTCAATTATTTGAAAAAAATCTTCAGGTAATACAAATGTTGTTCCTTTAGGTAGTTTGCTTTAACAAAAATATACTTTAGTACAAATCAGGCAATTTTACAATTATTGCTGCAAATTTTTTCATACTCTCTAAAATTATTTTTTTATTCTTTCTGGAAATTTCTTTCTGTGTTCCTAGATCACCTGCAACAAATATTGCAACTGTTTATCATTTTTTGTCAGTTTACCTGTAAATTTTTCGTTTCAGGAAACATCTCTTTCTGCACAATCGTTAACAACCTTCAGATCTTGCAGTTGCGGCCTTCCTTTAAGATACTCTTTTGGATTCAGTTTTTAAAAAAATCTAAAGAAAATTCCTTCCTTTTTTATCTAAAAAAAACTTCATGGTATTTCTTGTAAAAAAAGCAAAGCAATCCACTTTAACGACCCCCGGGTCTTTTGTGGGCAAGTTTCTGCTCATTTCTAGGCGTCCAAAGGATTTGTGTGGTGAGTCACCCAAATCCTCTTTTACGCAAATGGACCGACGTTTTACTTCCCCATCCGATAGAAGACATGGTATTTCTTGTAACAAAAGCAGATAAATTAAAATCCAAAACGTTTGCAATTAGGTTTGGATCAGAACAGGTGACGATTCATGGATGAACTAATTCATCAAATTTGTATTCTCTCTCACACGCTCTTATAATATGATATCTATTGTTGTGTTTTTTTTTCGTTTTGTTGTTCACACATTACATTTGATTTTATATCTCAATACAAACCGACTATTTTAGTTGAAAATTATAATAAACATGCCAGAAACGCAGCGCAGCGGAAACGACGACGACGACAAAAGTCCAAGCCGAGAAACAGCGCGCGCTTGTAGGTAAACAGACAGGCAGGCAGGCGAGCAAGCTCGTGAGAGAGTTTGAACCTGAGAGAGAGCACGTGCGTGTACGAATTGGAAATAAACATCGTTGTTAGGTAGCCCCTTACAGCTGGCTGCGCAAAAATGGCCAGTTTTGGGCGCTAATAACTTCGCGGGAAAAAATCCTAAAAATATTGTGTCTTCGGGAAAGTTGTTCAAAATTTAATGAAAGTTCTACATTTGAGAAATGGTAAGAATCGGATAATTATGGCGCCTTCCACAGGTAAAAAAGTAAAACAGTTGCTTTTCTCCATACATTTTGACGATTTTTCCCATACAAACTTTAAGCGATTGGAGGGAGGGGTTCCCGTGGTCAGAATCAGCTCAAATTTGGAATTTAGCCTAGTGATGGGTCAATCTTTGATTTCAGGGGGTAGCCCCAAAAAAGTCCGGATTTGGACCACCCTACTGTGTACGCACTGCGTACTTGAGCTAACATTGTATCTAATAGCGCTTCTCTTTTCGTTTTGTGTTGCAGATTATTATGGAAAAGGCGAAAGCCTACATCAAGAACGAATTACGTGGGGGCTCCCTGGCGTCGCATCCGGAGCCCCCGCCAGCCAATCAGCAACAACAGCAACTCCATAAGCACCATCAGCAACAACAACAATCCCAGCAACAACCGCCAGCTGCCAGTTCCGATGACCCTTCCAATATCTGCTACGTGTGCGGGGCACGCGGTGCCCGGGACCAGTTCTACCTCCGCGTGCGGCCAAACCCGGAACGGCCCAGCGATCCGTATTTTCCGCTGCTCGAAACGCACCAACCTCCGGCCGGCGTGCCCCAGTGGACACCGGCCCAGGTAGGGGTGCGCTCGTGCAATCTCTGCTTCACGACCTTCGCCAGCCAGTGGGACTACCACGAGCGCGAAGGCAAACCCATCTCGCAGAGATTGTACTGGCTCAAGCGAACCGACGGCAAAAGCTACATCGGCGCGGAAATGTCCACCCAGGGCGAGTACGCCACGCAAGTGCTTGGCCTTAACCCGGAACACGTGCCACCCGGCAATGACCGTCGCTCGCTCACACCTCAGTCGCAACATATGAGTTCTTATGGTAGAATCGAAAGTCCCAACAGCTTGGCACGGCCACGATCGCAAGATCATCCCGCGACGGGGGCACCCCCGCAACATTATCAAGTAGCTAGAAACGATAGTCCAATCCGGTCCAGTTCGCGGAACGAATCTCCGCAGGGTAAAACCGAACCGTACCATCCGACAAAACGGTACATCGAAAACCACATCAACAGCACCAGCCAGCCCGGCTCGCGGCCCTCCAGTCGGAACGAAAAAAGCGTCACCCCACGGCCAATGTCCCGCGAGAACCCCTCGCCGGTGGCCGCCCCTCCCGCCACCACCGCAACCCCAAACACCACCGCTTCCGCAACGGCCTCCCCCGTCCTGGCGAGTCGCTTCGACGGCATGAAAATGTCCTCGTTCGCTCACCACAAGCTCAAAATTGGCACGTACGCCAGCACGCTAGCTGCGGCAACGAACCCAACCCCGTCTTCCGGTGCAACGGGTGGTGCGAACCCGGCCGCCGACACCAAGTCCTCCTCGTCGACGTCGTCCTCGTCGCATCGGCTGGAGGAGGCGGAGGGCGCGCTGGACCTGCGGAATTCGTCGCTCGGGCCCGTCGGACCTGGCACCGGCACCGACATCCTGGACCTCTCGATGCCGGACAAAAACTCAATGACCGAGGTGTGCTACGTGTGCGGGGACGAGCAGCGGCGCGGCAGCCTGGTGGAGATTAGTACGGTGAAGCCGAAGGACAGCAAGGACCAGGAGAAGGCGTTCTTTCCGATCTTTGACGAAACGCACGCGAGGTAAGGATGCTTTGGATTGTGAGGTGGATATTTTGGATGCTGATAAAATGTTTCTTCTTTTAGGCCCGCCCGTTCTCGACCAAAAGATCCCAAAGGGATGGTGCAAGCATGCAAAGCATGTTACCAGTACCTTATCAACCAGTGGCAGACGTTTAACGTGAGTAGATAAATATGGTTTTGTTTATTTTTAAACCGGATATGGAAGAAGCGCAAAACATGGCCAAAAACACGGGAGTTAAATGAATTTTAAGATTACTGATTCTGATAGTTTTGGAATTAAAACAATATTTTGTATAGTCGTTCCATATCGATTTAGTTATGATTAAACTGAATTTGCGTTTCTAACTTGCAGATTCAAAAAAGTTGAGTCGTTTGAAAATGCATGCTCAAATTCAACCCATTTCAACGAATCATCTTTGCGGTTAACTTTACGTCGTAGGCCTGGCCAGGTCATAGAAGGATGATTGACTCAGCATCCTCCAGGATATTTCGCTAGTGCTTTGGAATAAATAGATTCGGTTGGATTAGAATGCACATTGACTGTATCAACTTTTCGTTTTCGTTGCTTCCATAAAACAATTCAAGTGAAACCTTTAATAAGGGCACATCTGCTTTAATCTAATCAAATCTTTGCGCAGCCAATCTTTCCATGGGATCCTGAAGTTAGGTAAGATTACGATTAGATTACTTCTAGTAATTTATTATCATTTCTAATGACGCAATAGAACATCACAAACGTTAAAGCGGCCAAGCCTACTGCGTAAAGTTTACAGCAGAGATGAATCATTGAGCTATGTAAAGTATCAACAATAATAACAATAGTTCAGTTGTTTTGCAATAATTAATTTTCAAAAAATGAAAAATTTGTCGGAAACAAAAATTTTAAGCGAAAAAAAACTTGAACATCGAAAATTTTAAAAAATTCAAAAGATTTTTAAATCAATTCAAACATGCTAAAAGTGATTTTAAACGCAGGGAAATGAATTTTAAATTGATTTCAGCTGATTGTACTTAAATTTCCATTGAATTTTTGAAGTTTTTTGATAAAATATTTTTTTGCTCTCTGATTTTTCGGGCAAACTTTGAAGGGGGAGACAAAAACTTTAAATAAAATATGTACAAGCCTTATGACTTATTTAAGAGCCCATTTTAAGCCCGATATCTGTTAGACTAATTTGGTTCCATACCTAAAGCGAGTATCCTGCGTACTTGGTTTCCAAAGTGAAAAAATCTCCCAAGAATAAACCCTTTTTTTGGAAAATTCTTTGTAAATGTATTATTTGATTTGGATGAAACTTGTGTGAACTTTTCTATGATCAAAAAAGTAATTTTGAATCATTAGTTCGTCCATACATTCATTTTTTTTTGTATTTTGGCAGCTATGCGTAAAAAAAATCCATAACAATATTCTAAAATCTGTTCCCAAGTGAATCTGTCTGTTCCCAAAATATCCGAAAGGAAGCTACTTCCTTTTAAGAGAACCACAAACATATAATGATTAATTAACGCTATTGAAGGGTTGTTAAATTACATGACGATTAGTTTTTATTTATTGATTCTAGCATTAAAGATGGAGCGGTTTTCTAATAACTTTAGATGGGGGATGGGAACAGATTTTTTTTCGAAAAAGTTCTTAAATTTAAAAAGCGTGAAAAAAATGTCGCATTTTTTTTTGATAAAAAAAACTTGCAATTGAAAAGTTCCTCACTTAACATGAATTTCGATTTCGTTAACCTTTTTCAAGTTATATCCACTAATAGTTGATTTTTTATTTATATATATATATATATATACTTTTTGACATCGTGACTTTTTTACCTGTAAATGTCGTGATCAAGCTCCACCTCTGAGAATATTTTTTTGGAAAAAAAAATCCTGTAATATTGAAGATTGGTAGCTGATTTGCAGCGTCTGAGTAAAAAATTACACAGGAAAAACGAGGTTTTCACTACATTACCAAAATAGTGTTGAATTTTTAAGTGAGGAGCTTAGCAAATATGCGTCTGATTTTAAATGTAAAAAATAGATTATCGTTAATTTTCACGATTCATTAAAAAAAAGTAATTAAAATAACAATTTTTACGTTTGAAAAGGCTCAATAACATTTATTTTCGACCATATTCAAATTGGGTTGTTCTGGGTCGTTCGAGGACTCCCTGAAGTTAAGATCTGTGGTTCTAACGCAGTAACAAGCAAGAGGTCAGCGAGTTTTGACCACGGATCATACCCACGTACACACAAAACAATATTTCCGAATGTTACATCATTTATGATGTAACACTTTTGCACGTCATTTAACATTTAAATTTAAATGCAATTTGATGTAAATTTGCAACAAATTTTACGTGTGATTTAACCATTTACGTCGAATCGCAAGTTTTTTTGGTTTAATTTTGTGGTACATCGCACGCCTGCTACCAGCAAACCTTATGGAGCCAAAAATTAAAATGAACTCTTCGGACTGTTCACTCCGGGTTCCATCCATACTCACTGAAGCTGTCCGGGTAGAATTCGTTGCCCAAATCTTGAAACTCAATAGAAGGTTGATATGGGACGAATCATCTCAAAACTAAATTTCTGATTCCGTAAAACAAAGGTCCAATTTTGTATGGCTTTCTATTTATCCATCAGTAACAATTATTAGGGGAAGGTGGGGCAAGACGACCATACGAGGCAAGAGGAACAATCGCTCGTACGCCCGTAGCATTTAATATTTTGATTATTTCCAGTATGAGGAATTGTTGCTAGCAATGCAATAAGCTGATTCTACTACCACATAACCGCCAAACGATGTAAACGTCACGGGGCATAAGATTTAATGAAGTTTTTTAAAAACATTTGTTTTCTTATAATATTTGGAAAGTACAAAATAAGGCTTAGGGCTCGTTTTTAGGCTCATTTTATCAAAATGCTATTTTCCTTGATCAGTAGTTTCCCTACCAATGACTTGCAATGATTATAAGGTATGATTTAACTTTTGGTTATTTTTGTTGAGAGCTTTTAACAAATCTTTTTCAGGTGGGGCAAGTGTACCATATGGATTTTTAGCATGGAAAAAATTACGAATTGCTGTAACAACATATTTTATTGGGAAATAAATACATAAAAGTACTTAAAAACTAATAAACAATTGTAAAAAAATTGTCCATGTAAAATAAAGTGATATTATGAAAATTTACTATTTATCATCTAAGCAGTAATTTTTTTTTGTTAAAACGATAAAATTTTTAGAAAATTATTATAATTTAATTTAAAAATTAAAGAAACGTTTCGAACACATTCTAATCTGATTTATCAAAGTGATAACAGTTTAATTGTTAGCAGATTAACATGTTGTTTCATGCATTGTTCCTCTTGCCTCAGAGGGTTGTTCGTCTTGCCCCACTATTTCCCCTACAATTATTACATTGTTACAATAATTCACATGTGACAACTATATGCATTTAGAGCATTGTGCAGAAGTTGTAAATTTGAATGAAGATTACCTAATGAAGGTGATTAAAATACCGTTCCGAATAATCTACCTTTTTAAGACCTGCATTTTATAATAGATGGATACGTAAAATAAATTCTAGTTAAGTGATATCAACATTCTAAGCGAAACTTACTTGGGGACATCGTGGAGATTTTCCCTTGTCCCCTTAAAAAAGTGGAGCATCAACACTTCCCGTCTTCCCTTTCCTTGTCCCTGGTGTGCGGTGGAGATGGAAGCGGCCGGCAATGGACAGCTGTCATGGTGCTAAGAATCTGGTTTAGATGGAATTTGGTTCTACTCCCAATTATCTATTCCTAGATAACTTGGGCTTAAACAATCATCACATCACATGGCGAAATCCAGTCTGCAATCCGCTAAAATCACCGTCTCCTAGCGAAGCGAAGATGGTGATATCAACATTGACAATTTACCCCTTTCAGGAGGTTTAAATAATGTTTTATATATCATCTTAGTAGGAGGTTATCGGGAAACTAAACCTACGAGGAGGTAAGCGGTTACGTTGTAGGAAATAAATGTTTATATATGTTTGTAATTTTTCAAAATAATATTTAAGCAATTCACCTATGGCTATGTTTCATGTAGAACCTTTTTATTTATTTCGAAGAAAAATCAGGTTTGATTTGAAGAAATGTGATCTCCCAGGTCACATCCCACAAACGCAACCAGTAGTGTGTCCTACCACTGTAAAGATTTATGCTAATATATTACCATAAACTCACCGAGAGAAGAGGTGTCATCCGATCTCGGCACAACCGTGTTAATAAATTCATACAAAAGAAGCTACCTCCGCTCAAACTAGTAACGAGCTCTGTTTGTGAATCAAATTATGATAATATTGTTATGGTGGAGAGATGCCACAACAACTAGTTGCTACCAGCCACACTAACGTCCTGTGAATTGTTAGATATTTGGCTAATGGTTTCTAACTAGTTTCGCGTTGTGAAATCATTCCAAATTTGAACTCTTCTTTTCTGGATTAGACGCAAAAAAAGATAATTCCAGCGCCACTCACCTCACCCTCAAGTGACACCGGGATATTTCCAGTTCAAGACAGTTTGTTGTTGGTGTCCGACATTGATAACGAAAGTGTGTGTGTGTGTATTTCACACAGTCACAAGACGTTCGTCGTCCGTGCTTTCCAGCGCAAGTCGCGCTCAGTTTTGTTTTGAAGCTCGTCGCGCGTGTAAGCAAAATTCGCGTTCTCTCGAAGCCTCCAAGGGGTGTGATTTGCGTGTTTGCTTTTGCGCGCCAATTTTGCCGTTGGTGTCCTTCGCCGGAGGATTTCGTGAATGTTGTGGGGGAGAAGTTTAAAGTTGCATAGAGACATTCCGTTGGATTATTTACTGTGGATTACCGAGGACGTTGCAAGCAGATCTTCAAGATGACCTTGGTACGAGAAGTTGAACAATTTGAAATTCCTGCAACGCATTTCAATAACTGGTTCCAGCTGGTCGAAAATCTCAATTAGCGGACGCGTTGAGTCGCGAATGATGTTCAACTCACGCGCTCGTAAAAATTCGCGCATTGTGGAGATATCTGAGATTTCTGTTTCGCGTGTGTGCGATTGTCTCCCGAGCGATGTGTGGTGATAAAATCTGATTAGATCACAGGTTCGAAAAATTTTCCACTGTTAGATGAACGCATTCGGCTTCTTCAAGTGTTTGCGATCGTTTCAAAAGGGCGTATCTAGACGCGTGTAGCAGGCAAGCTTCCGTACATCTCTTCCAAGTTGTTACCAGGGAGGAGCAGTCCGTTAGAAGACGGCGTGTGACTCTGACAGCTCGTTGATAATGAACTCCGTACGAACCGGATAAAACCAACGCCGGACTTGGGTCACACGCCCTCGTTTTCGCGTTCCGCCATTTTTCGCGTGTTTCACGCCGGATTATCAGCCTGTGAACAAGTGGTCTATTACTCACTGGTGCCTGATGCTGACGAAGATGAACGACGGCGGCCGGTGATGGCCTGTTGACCTCCCGGATGATCCCGCAGGTTATCGCGCTCAGACCCGAACCCTGCAAATTTGTGTAAACAAACAAACTTTGGGAGAGGAAGCTCTGTGTGCAAAGGACGTTTCGCAAAACGTGGTTCGTCGTGTTTTCGAAGGAAATTTCCGTTGGACAAGTCGCGTCAGCGACTTGGTTGAGCGCAAAAATCGTGCCTGATTACTTAGGAATTAGCAACCCCTCGGTCGCTGGCAAAATCCAAACAGATACCAAGGAAAAAATATGAATACGTTGAATCATCTTAAAAGCGAAAAAGCAAAAAAAAAAAAAATGAAGGTAGTGAGCTCCAATGGTGATCATGTGCTAAAAGGTTATCTCGCTCTCTGCTGCCTTGGAGCTGCCCTCGTCGTGCAGTTATTCAAAACAAAACATTTACTTTATGATGTCAAACGATGGTGGTTGAATGTCGAGCTGTGCTACTGCACACTGTTCCCAGCGGGAAGTGACTAGACACGGCGGGCTGTTTGTGTTTTGTGATTGCTCAGGAGTTTAGATTTATTGCTCGGGATGCAACTGGAGAATTTCTGCGAAGTGTTTACGGATTTCGTTCAAGTTTGTGATATTATCCCAAACAAATGCTGGTAATAAGAGCAAGGAGAATTATGCATGACCTGAGTCTACCTCAGAGGTTCAAATCTGTTGATCCTGTAAGAGTATAACATCTGTGGACAACCCCATAGAGCTGACATCATTGCATACAGTCCTGACTCGATTATCCGAAGTTTTGTATGGGACTTCGGATAATAGAATCACGAACTTTTTTTTTTCTCTTTTTTTCTTTTCCTTGTTTTAAACATCAAATTCGAGTTCTGTGACTCAATTTTAATCAAATTTCAATAGTTGATTGCATAATAAATAATACAGTGGATACTCTCGTTGTCGATATTGAAGGGACCGTCGAGATCGGGAATTATCAAATAATGGAACGAACAAAGCAATCTATTTGAAGGGACTGAACAATTTATTGACAGCTGGAGCAATTATGATATCGAGAAGATCGACAGACAGAGAGTCCACTGTAAAATGCATTTTTTTCAATATTCGTCACCGCCATATTGGCCGCCATCTTTGATCTAAAAACAAATAAATCACTTTAGCTTAGTTTAGGGATCATACTTAAGCTCAACAATCAAAAATAAGGCAAAGAAAAAAAAATATTTTTCGTGATTCGAGTAATGTGGCAATTTCACTATAACGAGCAAAATGTGTGGCGAATTAGCGATATTTTTTTTTTATAATTTGAGCATATGTTGCATAAGTTAACCCTCTACAACCTAACCCCGCCTTTAGACGGGCTTTGATCTATAAAGTCGCCAAAAATGAATTTTCCAACTGATTTTTGATCTTAAAAAAGCATAGGAAAGAAGAACCCTTAAAATTTTAGAAAATTTCAGGGTTGGAATTTTAACTTGTTTTATGTGACTTTGCCAATGTTTTTTAAATTGTAATTTTTTTAGGGGTTAACTTTGGCTGTGTTTTTTACTAACGTTTCCTATATTTTCAGTAAAAAGAAGTAGGCAGTAATTATTGTAGTGTCCCAGACTATGCCTCCACGCATTTTTTTGCAATTTAAATTTTCTCCTATAGAATGGCACCATTATCAGTGCCATTCTATAGGAGAAAATGTGAAAAACATGCAAAAAATTAAAAAAGTAACTGTAAAAACGTAAAAAAATAGATAATATGTAATTATATTTGGTGGTAGAATAGGCCAAATACTACAAAAAAAAAAAACATAAACTGAACAAGATAAATGCAAATTAAAATACTAAAAATAAAACAAGAAAAACATAAAACAAGAGAAGTAAAGTTTTTTGTAGAACAAAAGTTGCTCAAAATGAACTCCTGAACACGAGAAAAAATTCGAAAAAAAAATTGGGCAGTAGAGGGTTAAAAGTAAAGATCAAACGTAATGTGAAAGTCTTTTAATATCACTTTTCTACCTGTCTGACCAAAATATTGACCTAGCTCTTTGGTAAATTATTAAAAATTAACTCAGCCCTTACTACGATTCATACATCATTTGATTCGTTTATGTTCGTTTTAATATTTCCTAGCACGTGCTTCTACTCGCCACCAGGACGCGTGCACGTTTCTGTCGTATCACTCAATATTAAATTGAAAAAATGGTTCAATAATCCTTTCACAGGCCTATCAAGCTTTGAAAAAAAATGAATTATAAAATGATATTTTAGCATGACCACTGACCAACTAAATGTATAGAAAATTATGATCATATTTGATTTTTTTTTCAACTTATATTTCCATACTCTACAAATTTAAGATTATTACTAATGGTGCATTTAAAAAAATCGGGTTTTGATTAGGACTTTTCAGAAAAAAATACTACATATAAAAGTCCTGAGTTTTGTATTTACTTTTTATCATTACAAGTTAAATTCCCAGAGTAGGCATTTTTTTTAATTTTAAAATTGTTTTGGGAAATCATCTTTTGCGCTTGAGCTTAGGATGATGTGAAATCTGAATTTTTGAGAAAGCAAATAGATTTTTTTATTAAATATCGGTCAAACTAATTTTTATAATCAATTCATAAAGTGCACCGTTTTCAAGTTATAGTTCATTTGATTGAATTTTTTGATAAATATCTGCTTTTGCAATTTTGTTTAACGAATAAAACCACCCAAGTAAAAAAATGTTTGATTTTTTTTAAATATATCCTTCTAACACTTGATTGTACTGATGGTTTCTGAGATAATTATAGCCTCTTTTAAGCCCTATGTAAATTTAATTTACAACAGTAATTAACATCCTTAAAAACATTTCTGATCAATTTTTTGATTTCTATGCAAAAAAAAGAATTTAATTCGTAAGGCAGCATTTTACGATAGATCAACTATGATCCCCTTCGGTCAAGAAAGGCCAAGAAGTTGATTTTTCAAATTGATTTAAAAATCCATTTTAAACCCGTTGTGGTCAAAGGGTCATTGTGCTCAAAAAAACAAGCTTTATAGTTGTGAACAATAATATCAAAAATCTAAACCTTGTTGGATCCACTTTTCTGTTCTTTTAAATAAAAATAAAATGGAAATTTTAGAATGGAGTCTAATCTTTCCATAGGGCCAAATGGCTTATTTTGGATATTTCCAAAGAATAGGCTTGATGCAGTAATTTTCGCTGATATTTTTTCGAGGGCTGTGGGACCTGATATTGTGGGTCTCGTGGCGCAGGGGTAGCGGCTTCGGCTGCCGATCCCGATGATGCTATGAGACGCGGGTTCGATTCCCGCCTTATCCACTGAGCTTCTATCGGATGGTGAAGTAAAACGTCGGTCCCGGTTTCTCCTGTCTCGTCAGAGGCGCTGGAGCAGAAATCCCACGTTAGAGGAAGGCCATGCCTCGGGAGGCGTAGTGCCAATAGTTTCGTTTCGTTTTTCGGGACCTGATATTCTGATGAAAATCGTTAGCTAAGTAATTCTCTCCGTTTTTACAAATATTAGCTTGTTTATCTTTATATGTTTAAGAGCACTAAAAATGACATCAATTCAGTGCACGAAGCTGTAAAATCTGGTTCCACCCCCCCCCCCCCCTTTCCCCTCCCTAAAGTGTCGACGTGGTTTATGGATGGTCCCATATGAATCCTTTACATTTTTTTAAAAATATTCAAAAAATACAGAGAATTTTGTTTAAACCATTAAAAAACACAATTCAGTTTGCAAACGAAAATTACTTTACTTTTTATAAAATGTACCGTTCTTTTGTTATTTCCACTTTCGGGTATATTTTCGATTTCTTGTAGTTTTCGTTTTTCATTTTAAACATGCTTCCTAAAACGAAAAATGTTTCAATTTCCGAATATTTTAACTCAAAAGAGACTGCAACTTCAAAACGGCGCACTTTAAAAAAATTGGAAAAGTACTTTTAGATTGCAAATTTGATTTAGCTTTTTAAAAATACGTTTTCGATATTTTTCAACATACCCTTTGGCTCAAAAAATGTCTTTTTGAATTCCATAAAACATTAAAAAAAAAAAAAAACAAAAATGAGAATACAATCTTTAGAACCATTATCAAAATAAGTGAAAAAAGTTTTATAAACAAATGGGGTTATTTTTTTTAGGGTATAACTATTTTTTTTCTAAATATTCCAAATTATAATATACAACTTTGCCGAAGGCACCAAATCGATCAGAAAATCCCATCTCAAGATACAGATATTCGTATATTTTTGTACTCGTTTTGATTCGTGATCAGTCCGCTAAATTGTAAGGAGACTTGTATGGAAAAACTAATGATGCAACTTTTTTTTTTTGCATGGATAATGTATAGACAAAGTTTCATCCGAATAAAAATTAAATAAATTGGAGCTAATTTGCAAAAATTCAGAGAACTACTAAGCTTCAAGCTAAAAATATAATACAATTGCATTTGAGTTGAGGAAATATTCCAACTTGTAGATCTCCACCGGTTGTATACAACGCGCATCTAATCATATGCAAAAACATTCACCATTTAGTACGGTGCTAAGTTTCACGACCGTTTCTTAATTGATACACCGCCGATCACCACCCCAGCAGCTCCACCTCCAACTATCACATCTGTCATCGTTAATAGGAAAAGTAGACGAATCCAAATCAGAAAAGAAATACAAAATCATCTAATTATCACACTTTTGCGATTTTTTTTTGTCAGTTCAAAGATGCGTTGACGTAGCACCAAGTCGCGTCTTTTTTATTCCTATCCCACTTCGCTCGAAACACTCCGGCAAAACCGGCTCGCGCAAGTTCGTATCGGCTTTGCAAATCTCGAAATCCTAGCGTTTGTGAGCTCCCAAAGTGAGGGGGGATTTCCGTTTGCCGTGTTATGTTCTGCGAGCACTTTTTATTGCCACTTGACGAGTAAATATTTTGACGGATTTGCGTCACGGCGTTGAACTTGGGGGTTTCGAAATTTTGCTGTTGAGCTGACATTTGATACTTTGGCAGTTGCTCCCACGCATCAAATATTTTGCTGAATTCGTCCGAAACCGGTATTTGGTGAGGCTAGTGTGCGAATTTACACCAAATTTATAAATATATCAATCTGAGCTGTGTTTTGATTTCGTGTTAGCAAAATAAAGCCTGTTTTTTTAGATCTGTTGCTGATCCGATTGACCGGTTTAGATTTGCATTGATTCGAATGAATTCCGCTCAAAGTCTCGAAGATGACGCAAGACTTTAAAAAATTTAGTTTCTTTTTCGTTAACCTTGAATGAAACAAATTAATTAATTTTTAACAAGCTTTAAAAAAAAAATAGCTGAATCATCGCATCCGCCCTACTATGTGTTAATCGTTTTAACCTCTTGTCACAGAAAAAACAGCCGCCGCCATACTTAAACTCGCACCACCCGCTTATCGCTCAGGCTTATCTCGTTTCAGCGAGATTTAGCTAGTACAGCAGTTGAAGGCGGTTTGGGCTGGCCATTTCAGTGAAATAATGTGTTGTTTTCCTATGCGTTCTTCATACCCTAACTGAATACACAGGTGTCATCTTGTCACACGATGATTTTCGACGTTAAGAGATTTTTTGAAACCGTCCGATTCCAAGCAAAAGTTTTATGGGGATACGTGGAGAATTTCCCTTGTCCTCTTAAAACAGTGTGTTCGTGGAGAATTTCCCTTGTCCCATTAAAAATGTGTATGATACGTGGAGAATTTTTCCTTGTCCCCTTAAAAACTAGAGCTTCTACACTAGCTTTCCAATTTGTAAGAATGCTTAGATGGATGAACCAATAATGCAAAAATGCTTTTTTGGTTATAGGGCATCCCTACACAATTTAAGCCTAAACAAATAACAAAAAAAAAAGATTTTTAGGTTGCTCTCTTGATTCATTTACTTCAGACCATTCGCGCTAAATATCACGTTTTATGAACTTAATTACAGTTCACACCACTCAGCTATTAGCTCAGATTTTGCGGTAATTTTCCATCACACGAGCCGTCCTTCTGACGTCGTTCCGTGTGTGTACGCTAAAGTCAGTCAGTTGTTGGTCTACCTTGTTGAGAGATTGCAACTGCAACAAGGTCCCTACTACTCAATTTTACCACTTTATCTCGGTACACACTCAACAAACTGGTCTTCGTCGTCGCGACGACCTACGTAAACACGAAAACGAGTCTGGAAGTCTCACCCTCCTTCACCGCCCACCCTTGTGAGTTGATAATGATGATAAGTATATTGTGCTAAAAATAGCAACACGCCAAGTCCGCGCTTCCCTTCCCTTCTACCTTGACTATTATTCACTTCTTTTTTTTATTGCCGGCTTAGTGAGAAAGCGTCCCCGCAGCGCTTCTGACTGAACTCAACCGGAGAACGATGCTTAAATTGATACCGGCCAGAACCGGTTTGCGGTGGACGTCAACGACGACGACGCCGCCGCCGCCAGTTTGCGGCCACTTAAAACTGCAAGTCCTCCTCCTCGACCTCCTCCTTTAGTAAATGAGCGTGACACTTGAAGTCGGTCCTCCGACTCCTCCTCCGTTGACCGACCTCCTCCACCCAGAGAACATCAGAGGCGGGGACAATTTAATAAGATTGCATCATTCACAGTTGCTCGGAGGAGAGTTGTGTTGTTATTCTTACAACCCCATGATCATCAGCCAGTTGAGTGAAAAGAGTCAAGTGCCACGCGAGACCTGCGGCGTGGGCCAGGGCCCCGAGGTTGGGTGATGCTGGTTCGCTAATTGAAACTTTTCTTCTTTTCTTGTCTTGTGCTACTGAGCTGACTTGGCTCGGATGATGAAAACGAGTGTGAGAAGGCAAAGGAACACACTCTATAAAAATACTTTGTAACAACCGATGACGGGGATTCTCTTGATTTGTTTCGTAAAAGTTGTTATTGTTTTTGAACGAAAACGATCTTGTGGATTCATATACTAAATGCATTAGGGTGGTTCTTCACGGTAGATTTTGCGTTTTGTCTTCCTAACTGAGGAAAGGCAATAGAATCACTCGAAAAATTAGCTTCTTAAGTACACCTCCAAACAACGCGTCGTTTAGGATTTTTTTTTTCGAAGTGGATTTTTTTAAGAACAAGGGCATCATAAGTTTAATACAAATTTGATGGTATCTGAGCATGAATTACCTTAAAAATATATGCGCTACAATAACGCATTTTAAGGGTGCACAGAAAGAAACCAATGAAATTGTTATCTTCTTATTCCAACATTGTCAAACTTACGGAGCCAATCCTACATAAAACGGACTGTAAAAATAGTCAAACTTAGTTGTAAATAATTTTATTTAGTTCTTTAATGGATGAATTCATAATTACTTCGAAAGCATTCCATACTATTCAAAATACTCAAATGTGAAAAAAAATCTAGATGCAAAAGCCCTGGTTGATGTGGTGCACCGTTAACATAGGAGCAGTTCTCTCAGATTTCGGTCATTCGATTTTATTTGTATTTTTTAATCCGACTGAAACTTTTTTGGTCCTTTCGGTATGCCCAAAGAAGCCATTTTGCATCATTAGTTTGTCCATATAATTTTCCATACAAATTTGGCAGCTGGCCATACAAAAATGATGTATGAAAATTCAAAAATCTGTATCTGTTGAAGGAATATTTTGATCGATTTGGCGTCTTCAGCAAAGTTGTAGGTATGGATACGGACTACACTGGAAAAAATGATACACGGTAAAAAAAATTTGGTGATTTTTTATTTAACTTTTTGTCACTAAAACTTGATTTGCAAAAAAGCACTATTTTTATTTTTTTTATTTTTTGATATGTTTTAGAGAACATTAAATGCCAACTTTTCAGAAATTTCCAGGTTGTGCAAAAAATCTTTAAGCGAGTTATGAATTTTTGAATCAATACTGATTTTTTTTTAAATCGAAAAATAGGTCGCAAAAAGTACTCTAGTGAAATTTTCATAAAGTGCACCGTTTTCAAGTTATAGCCATTTTTAGGTAACTTTTTTGAAAATAGTCGCAGTTTTTCATTTTTTAAAATTAGTGCACATGCCTGCCCACTTCTGAAAAAAATATTTTTGAAAAGATGAGAAAATTCTCTATATTTTGCTTTCTTGAACTTTGAACTTGTTTCACCCAAACAACACACCATTTACTAATGTCGATATCTCAGCAACTAATGGTCCGATTTTCAATGTTAAAATATGAAACATTCGTGAAATTTTCGGATCTCTTCGAAAAAAATATTTTCCAAATTTTTAAACCAGGACTAACATTTTAAAAAAGCGTAATATTGAATGTTGGCACTTATGAAAAGTTAGTCTTGGTTTAAAAATTTTGAAAATATTTTTTTCGAATAGATCGGAAAATTTCACGAATGTTTCATATTTTTACATTTAAATTCTGACCATTTTCGAAGGTTTTTTTTTTAAATATGTTTTCCTTCTCTTGGCAAATCCATTGTTAGAATATCCAAATCCATCAAAATGAACTATAGTACAAATCATAGTTGAAAGGTACTCCAAAACTCTATTAGCTTATAAGAATTACGAAATTGTGAATTGATTATTTACTAATAAAAACAAATTAAATTTAAAAAATCGGACCATTAGTTGCTGAGATATCGACATTAGACAATGGTGGGTTGTTTGGGTGAGACTTAGAAAACATCAATTTTCCTGTTTTTAAACATTTGCATGGCAATATCTCAGCAACTAAAGGTCGTATCAACAAAGTTCAAAAAGCAAAATGTAGAGAATTTTCTCAGCTTTTCAAAAATATTTTTTTCAAAAGTAGACAAACATGTGCACTAATTTAAAAAAATGGAAAACTGCGACTATTTCAAAAAAAAAATCCTAAATATGGCTATAACTTGAAAACGGTGCACTTTATGAAAATTTCACTAGAGTACTTATTGATTGCAAATTTGATTTTACATCGAGAAATGAAGTTGAAAAATTTATGCAACCAATATTTCGATTTTTTTGAAAAAAAAAGTGTTGATTCGAAAATTCATAACTTAGTTAAAAAAAATTTGCACAACCTGGAAATTTCTGAAAAGTTGGCATTTTATGTCCCCTAAAACATATCAAAAAATAAAAAAATAAATAAAAATAGGGTTTTTTTTGCAAATCAAGTTTTAGTGACAAAAAGTTAAATTAAAAAATCACCAAAAAATTTTTTACCGTGTACCATTTTTTTCCAGTGTAGTCCGTATCCATACCTACAACTTTGCCCAAGACACCTAATCGATCAAAAAATTCCTTCAAAAGATACAGATTTTTCAATTTTCATACATCATTTTTGTATGGACAGCTGCCAAATTTGTATGGAAAATTACATGGACAAACTTATGATGCAAAATGGCTTCTTTGGGCATACCGAAGGCACCAAAAAAGTTTCAGTCGGATTAAAAAATAAAAACATTAAAATTTAAGAAAAAAGACTGATTTCGTAGAGAATTGCTCATAGGTTTTAAAGATCAAAAATCAATATAATATCATTCAATATTTTATTTTTTGATATCGCAAATCTCTTAGACTCCGGACTACGATTATTTATTGTTTTTTTTTATTTGGAAGAAACTTTGTGTTTATTCCAATCAAAATATTTTCAAATGATCCTTAATATTTGATATGGTCAAACATAAATGGGTAATTCTCCGCCAACTCACACAGCAGTTGCCCCGACCCCTCTTCGATTTGCGTGATACTTTGTCCTAAGAGGTAACTTTTGTCCCTGATCACGAATCCGAGGTCCGTTTTTTGATATCTCGTGACGGAGGGGCGGTACGACCCCTTCCATTTTTGAACATGTGAAAAAAGAGGTGTTTTTCAATAATTTGCAGCCTGAAACGGTGATGAGTTAGAAATTTGATGTCAAAGGGACTTTTGTGTAAAATTAGACGCCCGATTTGATGGCGTACTCAGAATTCCGAATAAACGTATTTTTCATCGAAAAAACACTAAAAAAGTTTTGAAAATTCTCCCATTTTCCGTTACTCGACTGTAAAAATTTTTGGAACATGTCATTTTATGGTAAATTTAATGTACTTTTCAAATCTACATTGTCCCAGAAGGGTAATTTTTTCATTTAGAACAAAATTTTTCATTTTAAAATTTCGTGTTTTTTCTAACTTTGCAGGGTTATTTTTTAGAGTGTAACAATGTTCTACAAAGTTGTAGAGCAGACAAAAATTTTGATATATAGACATAAGGGGTTTGCTTATAAACATCACGAGTTATCGCGATTTTACGAAAAAAAGTTTTGAAAAAGTTACTTTTTGCGTTTCTCTTTGTTTCGTCGTCCGTGTCCGTCGCGGGTTACCATCAATGGCCATGATCGATGACGACCAACTTTTTCAAAACTTTTTTTTCGTAAAATCGTTCGTAAAATGTTTATAAGTAAACACCTTATGTCTATACATCAAAATTTTTGTAATTGTCTGATCTACAACTTTGTAGAACATTGTTACACTCTAAAAAATAACCCTGCAAAGTTAGAAAAAACACGAAATTTTAAAATGAAAATTTTTGTTCTAAATGAAAAAATGACCCTTCTGGGACAATGTAGATTCGAAAAGTACATTTAATTTCCCATAAAATGATATGTTCCAAAAATTTTACAGTCGAGTAACGGAAAATGGGAGAATTTTTAAATCTTTTTTAGTGTTTTTTTCGATGAAAAATACGTTTTTTCAGAATTCTGTGTACGCCATCAAATCGGCCGTACAATTTTACATAAAAGTCCCTTTGACACCAAATTTCTATCTCATCACCGTTTCAGGCTGCAAATTATTGAAAAACACCTCTTTTTTCGCATGTTCAAAAATGGAAGGGGTCGTACCGCCCCTCCGTCACGAGATATCAAAAAACAGACCTCGGATTCGTGATCAGGGACAAAAGTTACCCCTTAGGACAAAGTTTCACGCAAATCGAAGAGGGGTCGGGGCAACTTTTCCCGATTTCGTGTGAGTTGGTAGAGAATTACCCAAATGTCTTTAGGCATTTTCAAATGTCAGGGCTGTTTTAAAATTTGGAAAATATTTTTATTTGAGAGATCGAAGAATTTCACGATACTTTCATTTTTTAATAGGTTATCGTCACTGAACAGTTTCACACGTTTCAATGAATGGAACTAGTAAATATCGTTAAAATTTTCATAAACTTTTTTGTATCTTTTTATAAAATAAACTACCAAATAAAACACGTTAAAATTTGACTTAGGTAGCAATCTTTAATAATTTCAAGAATATTAGTATTCTATATTAATTTGAAAGTCATTATAACCCTCTTATGAATTATTTTTATTATTCAAAAACCCTAGAACCACCCTTGAAATCTCACCGCCATCAAGATATTCGAAACGCAAGTCATAAATTTAATTGAGAGAAGAAACGGAACGGAATGCTCAAAAATAAAATGATCCAACTCGTACCAGTAACAGTAGATCTCGACGAAAGGACGCTGGCTGTGGCGCGAGAGGGAATGGAAAGAGGTTGACATTCAAGTTCAAGTCGATTAACTTCTGGCGCTTGCCTGCTTTTTTGGTCCGTTCGTTCAGTGGCAACGGTTTGCGGTATTTACAATGTTTAATAAAAATGGTTTTCTCGACACGCTGTTATGTTTTGCGAGTCTTTTTCTTTGCACTGTGTTTCGCGTGTGCTGCTAGGGTTGATGCTCCTATTTTGTTCCGTTGATTGCGCAAAGCGGTTTGTTTTATGACTCCGGGGCGTTTTGGGTGGACGTTGAGAAGGAAACACCACACTGACAACCATAACGATGCCAATAAAATCAGTCAAGCAGTTTGCAGAAAAAAAATGAATGGGGGCAGACACGAGTGAAATTCCTCGCGACAAGCTTGTTGATTGTGCGTATATTTTTATGGTACGAAAAGAAGAAGGAGAAGAATTATTGGGTGGCAAAACATTCCAACGTGATGATTACGACTTAATTTTTTATCTGGGGAAGGGTAAATCTGGTTTTGTAATGTTGTCTCGATGGTTTTAAGGTGCAAAAGTCGAGCTATTTTTAGAATGATAAAAAAAACGCACCTTTCCAGATAATTCACTGTTATCGGAGAGCGATCGTAACTAAAACCCGGCTTATCATGGGAAATTTGGGGGTCGAATCGATTACGACCACAAACAGAGCCATAAATAATTGTCTGGCTGACGTGTTGGATTCGATGTTGACCACCGAATTTCCAGTTGCGGCCTCATATCGATACATCAATCTCTTATCGCAGGTTGTCACCGCACCCCATATCCGGTTTTGGCTTGTTTGGACACGTAGCCGAACCAGTCATTTCGCTTTTTTTTTCCTTTTGATAACCAATCTAATTGAGTGTGTGTTTTTCTTTTCCCCTCCCCAGGTTCGATACGTACCGGAGAGTCAACGCAAGTACCAGATAAGGAAGCGCCAGCCGACGCAGGAGCGGGCGGCCACGTTCGTGTGCTACACGTGCGGCTTCGACACCCCGTCGTCGCAGCTGCGGCTCGTCTACTGCTGTCCAAACGCCGAACGGGAGCCGTACTTTCCCTTCATCAAAACGATGAAAGCACCGGCCAATGCTAGTCCGATAAGTCCACAAGGTAATTGAGGTTTCATTCTATTGTGTAAATTTAACTCTTTCTTATGTAATTTTACCTAAATCAACGTGTGAAAAAAATTACTGTGAAAATATCTCGCTGATGTAATTTTACTTACTTTTTGATGTAAAATTACACATTTTTCTGAGTCAACATCCTTAAACAAAAAACTGTGTAATTTTACATCATAAAAATAGTAAAATAACGTTAGCGAGGTGGTATTTACACCCATTTCTGTGTTGTTTTATTTAAACTAATTGTATTAGGAAAAGTTACATCAAAAGCATGTAAAATTAATTTACTCTTTCCCTTTTTAAGGTATGGTGCAAATATGTTCAACGTGCAATAAGAAGAATCATCATCTGTCGGAGGGTGGCACCGTAAGCAATGTTGAAGAAAGGTATCCGTCTCCTACGAAAATGACGCCAAGTGTGATAAACGAGGTTGTTCGATTTAAGGTAATTACTCTTATTAGCCAAAACCAATTAAAATATTTAAAACAATCGCTTCCTGCATCTTTTAGCCTTATGAATCTGCCTCTGCTCCTTCCGGACCGCTGCGGGACCAGAAGGACTTCCGAAGAGATTCAAGACCAAATACACCGCCTCACTCTCAAGGACCAGTTGAAAACGGTCATGTTTTTTCGTAAGTTCCCTGCTCCGTTGTCACTCCATACGAAATCTGTAGCTCAAACTCAACCTCCCCATTTTTCCCTAGATGTTACATTTGTAAGAATAACTTCCCCGCCCAATCGATGGAGTGGCTGTCGACCAGTGCCGAGCACATGAATTCGCATGCAATGCATTTCCCCTGCCTGAAAGGCAGCAACGACCAGGGCCCGGGCCGGGTGCTGGCGTGCAAGGTCTGCGTCAACAACCTGACCGTCCAGTGGGAGACGATGGACGCGGACCGGGTGCCGCTCGAGCACCGCAAGTACATCATTCCGTCGCCGACGCCGAACGCGGTCTCGCCGAGCGGGGGCGGTGGCGGGGGTGGTGGTGTTGGGGGTGTCCCCGGGCAGCACCGGGCGCCGATCGCACTGGCCACGCCCCCGACCACGCCGGCCGGCTCGAGCGTGGCCAGCACGTCGGTGTACTGCTTCGTCTGTGGCCTACACTCGGAACTGAGCTTCGCTAGATTGTTATACGCCAATAAAGAGGTGAGGTTTCTGGAAACATTTATTTATATACTTAGATGAATAACACAATCTTCCTTCAATTTTAGGGTTCTCGACCGTATTTTCCCTTCCTGTCCAAACACAAGTCACCTCCCAACGCGGAACAGCTGCGCGAAGACAGCTCGGCGTTGGTCTGTACATTTTGTTATCACTCGCTGTTGAATCAATGGCGGAAGTAAGTAACACTATGACTCTCTTAATGTTTGAAATTTTGATACGTGTTTACTTGAAGCTCAAATCTGTGTTTGTGCAATTTAAAAAACAAATTTCACTTCCGTAACCGAAGCGTTTGATACGGTATGTCCACGCATTCTTCCTCCCCTGTTGATTGTGTGAAATGTGATCCGTTCACATAATCTATCTCTGCGACCAATGCAACGGCTTGGCCGGCCTCTCGGATGTACAGAAATCATAAATGTGTTTGATTAAATTGGATTGGGATTGGATCAGATCAGGTATTTGAATTTCATGTCCGTAATATGGCCTAGAATTTCTATGAATTATAATAATACTGTTAAACAAAAGTACCACTTTTGAAAGTTTGATGGAACTAAAAATCACCATGACCCCTAAATTAGGGGCTCTAATATTTGATTTTTTTTCTCGGAAGCTAAACGAGATTTCCCAGATTTTGGCTTTGAAGTATTTGAAGATCGGTTAGATTTCAAATATCAAGAATCTTTGAAGTTATTAATTCTTCATTAGTTTTAAAACAGATCAAAACTCGTTCTTTTTTTCTCAAAGATCAGTACAGAACTCCAGAGAACTCAAAACTGCAATGTTATCTATGCCAAACTTACCGCAAAAAAAAATTGCGTTTACGCCTATGATGTTGGCATGAATCGCAAAAATGGCTTAAGAACAAAAAGGGCTAAATAGCCATATTTCAAAAAGTCACTTTCCCCATGCTAGGGCAGCTCGAGTTTCAGTCTAGTTCAATTTGAGATTTATGCTCAGTACACCCAGACCATTTGGAAGGTCATAAGTCAAATTTGAACCACCCTAATATTCAGAGTCCTCCAGTACATTTTCCATTACTGAAAAAACGGCCACTTTTATCAAACTAGAGTTTTTTTTTATCCTGGTGGTAGAGGAAGTAACAATGCATGTGTGCGCGTGCACAACTAATCCAATATCCGTAGGCCGGCTACGAAGTGATGGAAAAGTTTAATTTGTATCAGACTTTATTTTGCTGATATAGTTTATCTCATTAGGACGGACATTCGGTGGTGTCCGTCCTCGCGCTGCCTTCAATGACCCATTTAAGAAAGATAGAGCTCCATGTGGTCCAATTCCGGGGTCATTGGGCATTGGCGGGCCCGCCTGAACATTAACCAAGCACCAGCAAAGTTCTCGTCCTTTCATTAACCTTTCAATCTCAAAAGCCAAAAAAGTAATCAGCGCTTATATAAACACAAAATCAATGGTTTGATCACACCAAATTTCTCCAAACCATCCTCAATTTCCTCTCAATACTAACTTATTTCGTTTAAAGCAACGTCCAGTTATTACATCTGGTCTCAGTTATCAGTTATTTTTTAATGAAGATGTCTTACGTTGTCTGATTCGAGATTTGGATTCACTTTTAACAAGTTTTCATCACTGGCATTAATTTTAAAATTTTCACAAAAAAACAACTGCCAAATGTTCCTAATGAAATGAGGAACAAGACAATTCCGCTATTCAATTTGTAGCTTAGAATCAAGGATTGAAAAAAAGAATCAGTCACCAAAAGTGATTACCTGATATTCGACAGAGCCCGGAGTCAGCTATCATCATCAATCGTTAAATTTTAATGTTCACTGACAGCGCCAGGCGGTCATTTGAATGCGTCCGTCAGCTGACACACACGAAGTTGACACGAAAGAATCCCGAGCTCAACACCAGAAACGGCCCGGGCGACACGACGGCACATGCTCTTTCTCTCTTTGCCGTTCTCTTTCTCGCTTGTGCAAGTAAGTGTAGGCCGTGGGGTGACAGCAATCATTTGAATGCAGTCATGAGGAAGGTGATCGAATTACGGTAGAATGTCAAACGAACGAATTCTTTGCGAACGAAATTCTGGTGTGAGTCAAACGACCGTGTGAGTGAAGTTGATAAAGTACGTAATGCACTGCCTATATCTACACCCTCATTTCAGATCACTTCGTTTTGTCAAAATCTAACCTACTCAGAAATGCTTGTAAATATGAGTGAAAGGGACAATGGTCAGATTTTATTTAATTTTCCTCAGAATTCAAAAAAAAAATGTGGAATACACCCAAATCTACGTTCGCCGAATTGAAATTTGGTTCCGAATCTCATGAACACTTGTTCGCGATTTTTGGAAGTGATTTTTCTCCTTTTTTTTCATAAAATTATTTTTATTAGGTCCTTTTCGGTACTGGGACCTGGTTAGGACCGAGTCGGCTTTTGTAATTACATTTGACTTAATAATTACAGAGGATCTTGTGTGTAAATGTTAGTGGGAGGGGAGCCGATTACCCGCGGCCTACTCGGGGTTAGTAGGGAAGGGATTGATGTTAAGGACAAGGCGTGGGAAGGGAAGGGGGATTGTGTAGGGGGATTTTTCTCCTTGTAATGCTTAAGATATTCATGATTCAACAAAAAAAGTTTATTTTGCTTTTAACCGGGACCGTGGTGTAGGGGTAAGCGTGGTTGCCTCTCACCCAGTCGGCCTGGGTTTGATCCCAGAAGGTCTCGGTGGCAAATTTTGAGACGAGATTTGTCTGATCACGCCTTCCGTCGGATGGGGAAGTAAATGTTGGCCCCGGTCTAACCTAGAGGTGTTAGGTCGTTAGCTCAGTCCAGGTGTAGGAGTCGTCTCCCTGGGTCCTGCCTCGGTGGAGTCGCTGGTAGGCAGTTGGACTAACAATCCAAAGGTCGTCAGTTCGAATCCCGGGGTGGATGGAAGCTAAGGTGTAAAAAGAGGTTTGCAATTGCCTCAACAATCAAGCCTACGGACACCTAGTTTCGAGTAGGAATCTCGCAATCGAGAACGCCAAGGCAAAGCTGTAGAGCGAATAATTTGATTTTTTTGATTTTTGCTTTTAATTTAGGGAGTCTTGATTTCTTTTTTGTCTTCCTTCAAGGAATGTAAGATGTAGAACTGAAGAATATTCAAGATCATGGATACACTCAAAAAATAAATCATGTTGAAGTTACGTGAAAACCAGGGTGATCACATCACATCACTCCACAAGCTTAATATTGTTCCTTGAGCGATTTTAGGTCTCTCGGTCAAATATTAGCAAATGTTGACTACCCATACTTGAAGGTGAAGTTTGTATGAAAAAAATGTATGAAATACCAAATTTTCTTACGGTTTTGTCTGCAGGGTGCACTACTTCCATTCAAATAATCCCAAAGGTGAAATTCTTATTTAAAATGAAATGCTTTAAAACTTTTTCGAACATATTAAAGCTATAAAACTCAATCCTGATTAGTTATTAGTGACTTAAAAAAGTATTTTTTGCTTGAAAATGTTTTTTTTTTCGTCAGCTTCAAGCTCGAGTGTCATTGGATTAATCTTAACCAATATTGCTAAAAATTGACACAGATGCTTAATTCTAATGCTCCGAATATATTCGATATATGATTTCCTGTAATCTTAGATGATGGCTTAAATGACGGCATTAAATATTTTTTGAATTTTACAATCCAAGAATTTTAAATATTTTTTGACCCATGTCGATGCAACCTCGCCAATCTGCCGGAAATTTTCAAATTTAGACATATAAAATTAGCATCTGGGCCAAATATGAGCTTAAAGGTTCAAAAACGTCAAAAATCTTAAAAAAAGGCTGTAACAAAGGCGAAATTCAAATAAATTTCGAAATTCAAAATGAACCTAAATTGCCTAACATTGCAACAAAATGAAGAGTAAAGCATCAAAATTGATTAAATATGCAGGGAGTTAAAGCATTTTAGTGAAAAAATTGCACGATTTTCAAACTCAAATAAAAAAGTGTTCCATCCAGATATCAACCAGATTCGACCTGGAGCTTTTAGGGGATATCTGAGATTGAGAACGCTTTGGGTATCGTAGCTTAACATATGAAATAGACACTTTTTCTTTTGGTGAATTTTTTGGGTGTTTTTTTTGCTCGAGGACCCTTTAGATCCCATTTTCTGGTGATAAATTTATCTGATTCGTAAATAGAAACAAGCATAAAAAAGTTTATTTTCATCCTAAAATTAAGGTTAAAAAAATATTGAGACACTGATTTTCGAATGCTTACATGCAAAAAAATAAAATGTCATGAAATCAGCCGATTTTGTACAAAAAATCTCTACTTAAAATTATCCTTCCCTAGATACGACGCTCAAAACACGGTGCCCCCGGGCAGCCGGGAGTACAACTTCCACGACTACTGCTGCCACCTGTGCGGGATCACGACCTACCGGAAGCGGGTGCGGGCGTTGCCCATCCGGGAGTATCCCTTCGTGGCGAACCGGAAAAGTGACGGACTGCTGCTGGAGAACGGCGACTACGCAGTGGTCTGTCTGGATTGCTACGAAGGGTTGAGGTGAGTCTGGCTGGATCGGAACATCGTGTAGAATTGTGGTTTAATTGCGCGATTATTGCAGGCAACAATCGGCCGAGTACGATCGGTGGGGAGTGGCGATCGAGAAGCGGGAGTACAACTGGGTCGCGCAGCCGCCGCCGCCGGAGGACAGTCCGGAAGTGTCAGTCGCCCGCCTGCCGAGCGGGGAACGGACCGATAAAGTTAGTAAAAATGTAAGTGACGCTTGCGAAGACGGAGGGTGCGAACTAATTCTCACGTTCTGCTCTTTTCTCGAAAAAATCAACTATCACCTTTTGCAGTCTCAAGTAGGCCTACGTCCAATACCAAATAAGAAGAACTGTTCTCCAAAGCAAGTCAGTAGCGATAAGCAGCGCGATTCACGTAAGTAGCTAATCCTTTACTTTGTTTTTTGCAATATTTTAATACATTGTTGATGACCAAAACGGCGCCAAAGGTTAATGGGCTGTAAAACTGTCCCGCCGGTCGACGACGACGAGATTGTTGTAGATGTGACGAATTTATGATTGTTGTCTATATTCAATTTACGTCGCGAAATCCCGTGGTCAAGGGTGAGAGTTGTATTTCTTTTTATAGCTGATACTCCAGCCACTACTAGTCGGGCTGACTGACTAGTCTGGTGTGACGCAATCGGGTTATTTGCGTGACAAAGCTGCTACTTTACTGCTGGTTAAGCCAGGTTACCAGCCATTAAGCTTTGATCAGTTACATTTTATATTGTTGTTTTATGACATCATTGGAAGCTGTGATCTCTTGAATCGTTGAACATTCAACTATTCAATTCAATTAGTGTTTATTAAAATTTAACAGTTCTGCTCTAGGATGTTACGTTTGCAAAATCGTTAAACATTATTTAAGATTGCAATCTGAAAAGTCATATTACGAAAATGGAAAAAATGGATTTTTCTTTTCAATTTGTTGGATTTTAAACGAAAATAATAAAGATTTTTTCAGCTTTTCGATTTTTTTCCGAAATGGGCAAAGATAGACATCATTTTTATAAATACAAAAAAAAAATCATATGTTTGTATTTTCTCCGATCTTTTTGTTTTCAAGATAGGCAACATGTTTGTCGTACATTTCTAAGGCACAAATGTTGCGGTTTTTGTCCTTTAAAAAAAAAAATATTATAATTATAAGTACTAGTACGGATTTTGAAAAATACCTATATTTTTGAATAAAATAGTTAATTAAAACTATTTTTTTCAGTGTCACTATTTTCTGAATAGTCATTATCGATATCTACAACTTTGCTCAAGACACCAAATCGATCAGAAAAAAGCTTCAAAAGATACAGATTTTCGAAAATTTACGTACCATTTTTCTATAGACATCTGCCAAAATTGTATGGGGACTTGTATGGGGTGAATCAATGACACAAATAGCTTCTTCGGTCAAAACAAAGGGAAAGCCCCCCACAAAGATTAAGCCAATCTAACAAAATACAAATTAAATCCATTTCCGGAATTGGGGGAGAATTGCTCCTTTATCAAAAATAAGAACAAATCTGTAATCCACGTGACCTTTTGAAAAAATGCCAGGCCAGCCCTACTGCCTCAATTTAACCGCAAAGGAGATTCGTTGAACTTGGTTGAGTTTGAGCACGAAATTAATTGAAAAATAGATTCATAGTTGCTGAGATATCGGTATTTGAAAATTCAGTGTTAAAAATGCTAATTTTTTTACTAAACGTTCATTATGTAAAATTTTGTTTTTAACTATTTTTTTTATTTGAAATCAGATTTTGAATGAAATATTTAACTATTTTCTGCCAAGATTTTAAAGTTTTCCAAATTATTATTATTATTTTTAACTTGGCAACACTGCCATATTATTTTTTTCTCACCCCTATACTTCCAAATTTTTTAGTTTGTTTTATATTATTCTTCATTGCTTCATTCATGTTTGATGTTTTTTATATGTATTTATCTTGTTTAGTTTGTTTTTTTTTTCTATTGGTAGTTTAAGGCATTTTATGAAGTTTGTTATTTTGATCTACTTAATTTTCATTTTACTTTCAGTTCTAAAAAAACTAAATTTATTTTAGCAATTTTAGAAAAAAAAGTTCGTTCTACCTAAATTACTTTTCAAGATACCACGCCAATCTGCTGTGGCTCTCAGTTTTTGACATAAAATATGCTGAATAAATCAAATTCAAGAACACTTCACCACACCGAAAAAAAGAGTGGAGACAAATATTGATCTGTTGTTCCCCCTCCCAAAATCGTCTCCCCAAGCATCCCCTTCTTAAGCACGTCAACCGCACAGTTTATAAACTCTATTCACCTTATCAAACTTTTTCGCCTCTCCATCACACGCGAAACACAAATCTCTCTTCCATTTTGTTTTTTTTTTCGCCCAGCGCGTTCAATTTTAGTGAACCATTTAGCTGAATTTGCGGAAAAAGTGTGAAACAACTTTTCCCCTTACACGGTTGGTGTGGTGGCCCCTTAATACACATTCCAGAGCAGCAGGTAGACTCAGCGATAAAATGTGGGCAAGGTGTGTGGGATGGGAGAACCAGAGGCGAAAACTTTGTGTAATTTCATACAAAATTAAAATAAACACGACAACCTGAAAAGTTAAGGATCTCTCAGTCACAGTCAAAAAGGGACCCACTTCCTGGAAGGAGAAGTGATCTCGCTAATTCTCTCTCGCTCACTCTCTCTCTCGGTTTCACCAAACCAACACTGACTGGGCTAGCCGGGGAACTTGGTCGCTGTGTGTGATACCCTGCCTGTGATACACTTGTTCCGATATGGCAGCCGGAGTTGCTCTTGTTCGCACCGTGACACCATGCCACCTAATATAGTGAAAAATTGAGCAAGCTCATGGCCTCTGGACTGGCTTTGCCGCGTCGGCGGCGGTGGGAGTTGAGAGAGTGTGGCACTGTGGGTGAAATATTTTTGAAAATTAATCAAAAATGTTTATTTTTAAATGTGGAAAAAAATACGGATCAATATTTTCAAAATAGCATCAATTAAAAAATGGGGACCGAATATCACCGAAATATAATTTTTCGCATCATTTTTAATTCTGAAGTGGCTTTAACTCGAAACAGTGCATTTTATCAAAAATTCACAAGATACTTTTTGTTTCCAAATTCAATGTCAAATCCAAAAATGATTTTTGAATGCATTTTCAGCAGTGATCCCCGTGCACCGCGTTCAACCGCGTTCTCTGTTTTCTGTACTCGATCAAACACCAGCACCGCGTGTGCACGCGTACAAGCAAACCTAAACTCTGCCGTGTACAGTCTGTACGCGCACACGAACCTCGAGTTTAAAACCGAACCTTGCACCCCGGGTACAAACCCCGTGCAAGCCGACGACGCAGAAAAGAGACAAAAATAGTTCCCTCACGCTCCCTCTGCTGTAAAGCGGTGTTTCATTCTCCGCTGCAGTCACACTACAGTGTTTGCCTCAGAGAGAGTGAGAAGCAGTCATTTTTTCGTCTCTTTACACGCTCTTCGCTCGCACGGCGTTGTACCCGAGGTGTGCACCCCGTGTTTACACCGCGTGTAAACTTGAGTGCGCCGTGCGGGGAGAACTCGAACATGGCAGCCTGGTGTGTTTGAGGTTCATCTGCACTGAAAACTTGTACGGCGTGTACTGCCGTTCTACGCATAATTGTCCCATGTTCAAAAAAGTGCAACTGAGAAAAACGCGATTGAAATTTTTCGATCGATTTCTGTGTTTCTACGCATAATTGTCCCGTGGGTTCCTATTCGCCCTATGTGTCCCTAATCGCCCCAGTTATCAGTTTATAACCCTTATTTGTGATTCTCTTGCTATACAACAGGTAAACAAGACATAATGCTTAGTAAAACTAATGATTCCGTGTAAGAAAATACTTGGTGGGACAATTATGCGTAGAAGTTTAACGATGGGACAAACAGACTTGATGTTGTTTTTAATGAGTTTCCGAACAAAGTACCAGATTTTATGTGTTTTTCTTAAAGTACACATCAAACTAAACTTAAAAATGTCATAAAGTCAAAATCGTCCAAAACTGACATGGGACAATTATGCGTAGAACGGCAGTGTACAGCGTGCGCGCGTTTCGGGAAGACTGATTTTCGGGTGAATTTTCGATACCTTAAAAAATCCCATTTAAAAAAAAGACATCATCTGCACAGCAAAAAATCGGATAAAAAAATCGAGTTGTTACCAAAATATGCTAATTTCCTGGTATGAACATAAGTGTTTCTTATGTAAAAAATCCGGGAAATCGATTGGTGATGGTTTCATCCACCGCACGAAACGGCCCCAATTCCCCAGAAATTCAGGAAAAATAACCACTTGCACCGCAAAAATCATCCAGGGTCCATTCAACCCCAATTTCGCTATTTTTTTGCCGTTTTCAAATGTTAGGTCAGATTTAAAAAATCTAAAAATATTTTTAACGTAAAGATCAGACAATTTTACATAAGAATGACGATTTACACTTCATAGTTTGACACATTTATGTTGATAAAAATAAAAATTATGTAAAAGGCAGTTTATTCTGTGTTTGGGAAAATTGGCCCGAAATTGATTCTTCAATCTTTTTATTTAGTTTAATTTTTATATCAACATAAATGTGTCAAACTATCAAGTGCAAATCGTCATTCGTTTGTAAAATTGTCTGATGTTTACGATAAAAATATTTTCAGATTTTAAACATCTGACCTAACATTTGAAAACGGTCAAAAATGCTTTTATAGTGGAATTGGGGTTAAATGGACTCTAGATGATTTTTGCGGTGCAAGTGGTTATTTTTACTGTATTTCTGGCCGCATAAAGCCTCCGCTCTAAATACAGACCGATTTTCAACAAAAAATGTAAAAAATGGGGGATTGGGCAAAATGGATCATTTACCGCTTCGTGCGGTGGATGAAACCAATCGATTCCCCGAATTTGTTTACATAAGAAACACTACTTTTCATACCACGGAACCAGCCGCGTTCAATTAAGTCCGAATTTGGGTTCCATTTCGCTCACTGTGCGGTGTTGTCAAAATCGATGGGTCAAATCTGATACAGATTACACTTTCTCATAGTTTCCTAGCCGGCCTTCAAACGTAACATTCGTTTAATTCGTTTGAAAAAAATCTTCAGCTGTTTAAACTAAATTTATTTATTTTTGTTCAAAGAAAATGGGCTTATTAAACGTCACAATTTCACCATGCGTCTCCACCAAATTGTTTCAAATGCTATTTTCGCACTGAACCCACTGTGTCAAGCGATAAATTTCCCCCCTGAAAGCTCATAAACTGTAAAAAGAAAGAAAGTAGTGTCGGTGCGCTTTTGTCGACTTGACCCCCCGTCCCCCCCTTTCACTTTCCTATCCCAGAATTTGTTCTGTTTGACTGAAATATGGGGTGGTGTGGGTTACGTTCAAAACCCAGACTATCTCAAACTCAGGAGGAAAAGAGAGCAGCACAGGAAAGAGAAAGCAACCGGGCACTGGCGTTGGCAGGATACATATTTTATGTGACGTTGTAGTCCTTCGAGAGAGAGCAAGTAGTGAGAGTGTGAGAAAACGGTGAACGGTGTGAAGAGTTTGCGCAAATTATCTAGAACATACAAATTACCATAAATTGAAAGAAAAACCACAACACGAAATGGTCGCGCTATGTTTCCGAGAGTTTGCGAGAGGGGTCTGTGTGTGAGATGTGCGCTTGTATTGGTGCACCCTCCTTTGTGTTCGTCCCTTTGAAGGGGGGGTTTGAAGTTTGGGGAAAGTGGTGTTTGGATGGATGGTTGGCCAAATTATGGAGTTCACGCGCGAGTATCATTCGGCAAGCAGCAGTTCAGCTCGCAGAGAGAGAAAGGTCGAAAACATGGAGAGACAAGTCCTGGAAAGGGATTTGAGGGGACTTTTTGGGGTGGTGGATAGAAAAGGGGTTGTTCGGTTGAACGAAAAACACATTTTGCTTCATTTTAACCTTTTTTTTCTCTTTTGTTTGTTGCTCTTGGATGTCGTCTCGCCTATGGTGTTCGTATTATGGTTTTAATTTCCCTTTGTGTGTTTGTACGAATCGCTTTGCACCATTCGAGCAACATACAGAAAGCATATTAAAAGTTTTCTCTTTTCCCCCCCGGAAGTCTTCCCACTTTGTTGGAATTTTTGTTCCGGGTGGAATCCATCGCAATTCACTTGGCTTCAAACAAAATGTAGTTCTTTTGAGAAAATAAGGAAAAAATGCAGGTTATGTTTTGTAGCGAAAAAATACGTATTCCAAAAAAAAAAAAAACGAAACTATTGGCACTACGCCCCCCGGGCATGGCCTTCCTCTAACGTGGGATTTCTGCTCCAGCGCCTCTGACGAGACAGGAGAAACCGGGACCGACGTTTTACTTCACCATCCGATAGAAGCTCAGTGGATAAGGCGGGAATCGAACCCGCGTCTCATAGCATCATCGGGATATTCCAATTCCAATTCGTATTCCAATATTAACTGAATAATAAAAAAAATAAAAATCGCTATTCTATAAAAAATTGAAATTTTCTATTTTTGAGTTGGATGAAATGTTGTTAGCATTTTCCATATGTCAAAATATTTTTAAAGAGATTGGACATTTTTTTACAATTTTCTTTTTTCTTTGTTGATAGGACTGCTGGTTGCTGAGCTACATCCTCCCCTCCTCTACACCATCTCTAGACGGGTTTTGATTTAAAAAATTGTCAAAATTTCATTTTTCAACCAATTTTTGATCCTTAAAAAGCAATTGAAAAAAAAACTCTTGAAATATTAGAAAATTCTACGGTTGGAAGTATTACTTGTTTTATGTGGCTTTGCCAAAGTTTTTAAAAATGTCATCGTTTTAGGAGTCAACTTTGGCAGTGTTTATACGATTTATATGATAATGGTGCATTCTAGAGCAAAAATTAGAAAGGCAAATAGGAGGTGGTAGAATAGGCCAAATACTACCAAAAGAAAGATAAACTAAACAAGATAAATGCAAGTAAAAAACTAAAAATAATACAAGAAAAACATAACACAAGAGAAGTAAAGTTTTTCGTAAAACAAAAGTTGTTCAAAATGACCTCTTGAACACGGGAAAAATAAAAAAACTTTTGGCAGTATAGGGATGAAGATGAGTTTTTCTCAGTATCTAATATCTAGCGAACTATTATTTCAATTTTCAGTATATAATTTTTTTTCTGGCAATTTGTCTATTCTTTTTTACTAAAAATAAATTCTAAATTTTAAAATCAAGCTAAAAATGTTCAAACTGTAAAGATAAGTGTTTTGGCTCTTTCAAACGGTTTCCGTTGATTCGAAAATTTAGCAATAATTTTTATTAAAGTAAAAGCAGATTTTTTCAATGACGTGAATTAAATCAAAAGTTTTCGAAACATTGCGAATTGAAAACTGATAACTAACACTGAGAAAAACTCATTTTTTGCAAAATTTAAACTATAAGAGACTGTATCTCAGCAATTTTAGAAATTTTGTTTGACTGTAATTTTTTTTTTCATAGATCTTTTTTTTCAAAATCACGGTTTTTATTAAAAATCACTTATTGCGCAATTCTCACTAACTTGGACTTCGCACTAAATTATTGCTATCGATCGCACTATTGCGACTTGTCAAACTGGCTTGGGAAATTTTAATTTTCTCAAAAAATGATCAAAGCGAGCCGATGTTGCTCACCGGTCAATCGCAATTTTAAAGTGCGTTTGTCCAGTTTGGTGGAAACTGCGACTGGAAATGTAAATAAACAACTGCTGGTTGCCTAGTTTTTGGAAATTTTGTTGTCAAAAGTGCGAGAGAAAAGTGCGGACCAAATCCAAAATACAGTGCAAGGATCAATATATTTACATTATTTTTTTTCAAAATTCATATCTTCGGTGAAAGAATTGCACCATCCTAGGATGCCTTTTAGTAACCCAAAAACATACAAAAAAAATTATTTCAATTTTTAATAATAAAAAGTCAAAACAAACTATTATTTTCCCGTGTATCTTTTTCCTAAGAATTCCTTCTAATTACCGTGTCCGAAGATACCAAATCTATCAGAAAATCCCTTCTCGAATTCCTCAATAATGATTTTATAAAGTTAAATATTGATTTCATCTGTGGTAAAAAAAAATGCTCAATAAAATTAGGTAAAATAAAATCAAAACTTTGTCACTAAAAAACAGTATTTGTTTATCCTGGAAAAATGAAAAAAAATCAATAATGGATCATTTAAAGATTTTTCAATAATTTCGTATCCGGCCCAATTTTTTTTTTTTGATGAACTTTCATATCGGCACAAATTTTCTAAAAGTTTTATAGTGTCTTAATTTATTGAAACTGAAATTGAGTGAAATTTGGTTAGTTATAAAAAGTTTCGTAATTGTCCCAACTTTTTGTTATTATTTTTTTTACCTTTTTTTTAAATTTATTAAAAATCTCGTCATCACGAGTGGAACCAATCAACTAAAAGATTTCCCCTTAATTTTAGGTTAGAAGCTCGGTTTATTGTTTTTTTTAAATTTGATATTGCTATATTTTTTTCTTTTTCGAAATTTACTAAAAATGTCGTCATCGAAAGTGGAACCAAACAACCACACAATTTTCTCATAGTTTCGTTGCCGACTTTTGCTGAGAACTTGATGTATTACAAATGTTTGTTTTTATTTGAATTTGCTATATTTTTTTCCTTTTTTAGAATTTTTCAAAACTCTCGTAATGATTGTGGAGCCAAAAAACTACATAATTCGTCCATAATTTCGTAGCCGGCTTAATCGTATAGGATAGAAGCTTGGTTTATTAAAAATACATTTTTTGACATGATTCTGTTACATTTTCCCCCGTTTTATAGATATATTTTTTTTAATATTGACAAATTTGATAAATAATACCAAGTCTCCGAATTCACCGAGTAAACTTTAAAAAATAGGATAATGATAATTTGAATGTTTTTTTTTATTTATCAAAAATTTCGTTCTCAAAAGTGAAAACCAAAAAACCACAAAGGTTTCTCATAATTTCGTAGCCGGCTTTTGCGTAAAAGCTTGCTTGGTTTTGTAAGCATTTTCGTTTTTTTTTCAAAATTTATCAAAAAGATTGACATCAGAAGTGGAACCAACCAACCACCAAGGAATGGGGAAAAAGGGGAGTCGGAACGAATTTTCCGGAAAAACGACCTCGTCTGTTGCTCATGGTGGTTGCGGCTCAACCAACCGACCCCTCTCTGGAGGCTAAAGTTGGTGCCCGGCTCGACACTTTTGCTGTTGTCGTCGTCGTCGCAGCTTTCAGAGAGTGAGAAGGTGAGATCCCCCGTCCTTCTGATGGGTGTGTAAATATTTCAAACAGAGGCGAGAATATTAAATGAGTTTTTCTCCCGCGGGAAGCATAAATGAGAACGTGTTAAAAAGGTAATATTTAGGGGTAGATTAACTGAATAATTTGTCGTACCTCTGCTGCTGCACGCGCTTGGTTCTGCTTGGTTGGGGGAGGAAAGGTGGTTTATGTTTTACGGTAGGTGGGTCTCCCTTTGGGAGCAGGGTTCATTGGGGTTGGCAAGTTTGCTCGGAATTGATTTAGTGCTTTGTTGTTGGTTCTTGGGAATTAAGCTACTAAAGCGGTGATGGTTAATGAATTAGGCCGTTGATTTGGTGGTATTTTGCTGTAATTTGCTCTTTTCACGCAAAGTTTCTTTTGTTGAGAAATTTCTTGAAAAGAAAATCACTTTCCTTCTACGGTTTCCAATCAGGACAAAATAAAAAAGCTTGCCGCCAAATGATACCAATTTCATCTGATTCAACTAATTGAAAAGAATCGTGTACGAGTAAAGCGAAGAGTACTAGAAGGTGGAAGGGTCAGCTCGTCTATTGTGGTCCATTTTCCATGGACCATGAACAGAACACGAAAAGGGTTACGATGGGCATCACCTGGACCCATGTCTGACCCGAAGCAACCTTCACTGTAAAATTCAGGGGTGTAAACGGAGCGCAAAAATTGAACCTTCCTTCTCACCTTTTAGAGGGGTGGATTAACATTTGAAAAGGGATTATCGCTCCTCAGAATTACTTCGTAAAGTTTGATTTCTTATTCTTTCCTGGAATTTTAGCCATTTTCAAATATGAATTAAGCTATCTACTGTTAAACCAACTTAGTGGAAATATCTCCTCTTTTATGTCGGATTTGTTGCCAGCGCTATTCGATCCTTTCTGCAGTGCTGCCATCATCCCTTCTTCCGTAAAAACGAGGGGGGTTTCCGATTGGTGTGAAACCAAAGGGAAAGGGAAGGGGGGAGGAAGGTTCAAAGCGCCAAACGGTTCGCCTCGTTTGAACGAGCAAAGTTAAACGAAATGATGATAACACTTGCTCGGGCACACATACACACACGTGTAGACACACATACGTCGGTCGAAAGGGGAGAGCCCGATGCGGTCAAATTGAGTTAAACGTTCCAGTTCATAAGCTAGTCGCATTATGTCGGAAAATAGCTGGGAAAAAGGATTGCTGAAAGGGGGGGGTGTGAGGTGACAGGGGGGAAAGGTCGTGGAACGTGGGTGGAATGTGAAACCCCGGTCGGAAACGGAACGGAACCCCGGGACAGATGCTTTTGGATACAAATACCGACGTCGTAATTCGATTTTCACGAAACACTGCTGCTTCTGCGGTGGTTGTTGGCCACTCCGGGAAGCGGAAATAAAATCGATGATTTACCAAACATGGTTGGAATTATTGAATTGTTTGTTTTCTCTTCGAATGTATCGGAATTTCTCGCAGAAGGAAAAATGAGAGGGAGTTTCATAAACAAAAACCTTTTTGGAAAATTTCCCTTATCCTCTTAAAAAAGAGGAGCATTCACATTTCTCATCTTTTAAATCTTTTGCCTTCCTCACTGAGGTAAGGCTATAATCCTGCTCTAAAAATGAACTTCGTATAAAAACGTCGTAGACCCACCTTCATGTATACATATCGACTCAGAATCGAAAACTGAACAAATGTCTGTGTGTATGTGTATGTGTGTGTGTATGTGTGTGTATGTGTGTGTGTATGTATGTATGTGACCAACAAACTAGCTCATGTTTCTCAGCACTGGCTGAACCGATTTGACCCGAACTTGTTGCATTCGACTTGGTTTAGGGTCCCATAGATCGAGTTTTATACAGATTGAAGTTTCGATAAGTAGTTCAAAAGTTATGTATAAAAATGTGTTTTCACATATATTTGGATCTCACTTAACTGTATGTAAACTATGTCCGGGTCCATCATCCGACCCATTGTTGGTTAGGTTATCAAAAGACCTTTCCAACGAGTCCAAAACATTGAAGATCTGGCAACCCTGTCTCGAGATATGGCCACTTAAGTGATATTGATATACTTTTTTGAAGCCGGATCTCACTTAAATGTATGTAAACTATGTCCGGATCCACCATCCGACCCATTGTTGGTTAGGTTATCAAAATACCTTTCCAACGAGTCTAAAACATTGAAGATCTGGCAACCCTATCTCGAGATATGGCCCCTTAAGTGATATCGATGTACTTTTTGGAAGCCGGATCTAAAAAATAGATGAAACTTGTGTACAGCCATTGTTGTGAGGAAGGCTCCAACCACATAGGTGGATTAAGTTAGTTTTTCCTATATATTGTGCAGTTGGAAATGTAGCCGCCGGCAATGAATCTTTTTTTTGTTGGTTTATATCTGTTGACTTTTCGTCGACGTGCCACCAGAGCTAGAACGCCATGAAATGGACTGTTTCCGTTTTCCTTATTAATATCTCAATAATATCAATAATAAAAATCCCAAAATACTTCACTCTCTTTTGGCCACACAAATTAATTAAGCATTCAACGGAATGACCCCGCAGGGGAAAATCTCTCTTCCAGCATCCTCACCACAATCACACTCAATTTGTCCCGGTAACGATTATCGCACAAACCAATTCCGGGCCCGAAACAAGCATTTACGGATAAAGGACACCAATCCCGGATAATGGCGAGCCATAATCTGCTGTCGTTCTTTCGTTCCTTCATCTTGAGAGTGTGAGTAAAAGACTTTGCCGGCAAACGACTGTTATTTTCCCTTCTTTTTGCAAAGTTTTCTTCAACAGCTTTGGATTGCTCTCTTTTTTGCGGCGGATGCTGCTCCTTATGTCGCAGGAAACGGGCGATATTTGTTTTCCCTCTTTCCTCGCTCTCAAACAGTCCAACTTTCCGTGTCCTTCTAGCTGCTGATGCACAAGTTCGACAGTCGAAAACTTTTGAGGCAAAGTTGTTCGGTTCCACCAGCTTCACCGCAAAATCTCCGAGCTCGCTGAAACGGTTCCAAATCAACAACAAAGGGGGGGAAGCCCATTCAAATTAATTTAGCGTAGGATTACATTTCTAATTTTGTACTAATCCCGAGAAAAACCAGCAACCAAGTTTGGTGGTTTTCGTCTTGGGACTTACTTTTCGCCCAACGAGTCGTCGCAACGCAACAATGTCGAAAACGACGACGGATTTGTGCTGCTCAATTACTTCCAGCTCGGTTGTGTTGGCATTCCTGGAAGGTTTTGCTGAGGGGGGCCCTCTTTGAACTATTGACACGTCTTAGGCGAGCGTCGTCGAGAGGATTATGGAGATTGGATTAGGATGACGAGGAAAAGAAGGACGCAGGGCTGTAAAGCACTCTGAAAGTGATGAGAAGGTCGTTAGTGATGAAAGGTGGCAGATTTATTTGCAATACGTTGAATTTTGATTAACATGTTATGTCTGGAATTTCACAATAGTAGTTTATGCAATAAGATGCAATAAAAAAGTTTTTTAGCACAAGTCTTACATTTATCCAACGTCGTACAGTCCAGACTCGATTATCCAAAGTTTCGATTATCCGAAGTTCGATTATCCAAAGGTTTGTTTGGGACTTCGGATAATCGAATCAAATGACACATTTTTTTCATAATTTTTTATCCTCTTACTTTAAACATCAAATTCGAGTTATGTGACCCCACTTCAGTTAAATTTGAAGATTTGATTGCCTTATTAATATAAAAATGCATTTTTTTTCAATATTTCAGCTCTACAATTTTGCTCGCCATCTTGGATTTAAAAATTCTAAATTATTTTAAGCTCGACAATCCAAAATCGGACAATCAAGAAAAATATTTTCTTTTTGTGATTCCGAATTTCCGAATCCGAATTTTCCGAGGCCTTCGGATAATTGAGTCTGGACTGTATACATATATTTTTTTTATTCCTTATAATACATCAGGAGACTTTTTTTTTGAAAAATTCAAATAAACCAAATTTCCAGTTTTTGCTTTTTGGGTGTTTTAGAAACCGCCTTGAGTCAGGGGTTTTAAAAATCGCACAAAAAGCATAAACTAAAAATTTGGTTTATTTGACCTTTTTTTTAAAAAAACAACTCCAGATGTGTATAGTCAATTCACCATTTTAATCAATACAATATTGAAAAATATTACTTTTCGATACCAGTGCTGGAATGCTCAACTTTTCAGTATCCATTTCAGTGCTGAAAAGTAGATCTTTTCAGTAGAATTTCAGCTCTTGTACACAGTAAAAAATAATGTAAATTTGGGAGCTGTAATTTTGAAAGGTTGAATATTACCTCTTTTATGATGTAATTTTACCTCAATTTAGACAGAAAAAGTGACATTACACCAGAAAAGTGGTAAAATTACACATTTCCGGAGGTAAAATTACATCTTTTTTCTGACATAAAAGATGTATCCCTCCCCAGATGTAATATTACCATGATTTTTTTTCTGTGTATCGAAAAGCATAAATTTTTGCTTGTCTTCTTTTTTGTGAGAGAAAGGTAGGCCGTTTCGTCATCCAATAATGAGCGAAAACAGAATCGCATAGTTATTATTTTTTTTTGAATTTTTTTACCAACATTTTTATGAACTTCACAAAAAATCCAATGAGATAAAAAAATAACGAAAATTTGGCAGACGGTAAATAAAATAAAATTATGATAAAAGTGTTGGTAGATTTTGCAAAATAACCTGCTTGAAAAATGCTTTGGATTAAAAAACTGCTTGTTTTCAATTAGTCTTTAGCTACTTAAGATAGATTTTATGGTGCTCTTGCAATTTTTGTAACGATAAATGGCTCTTTTTTATGATTATTTCAACTAGTTTTTGAGAATTATTTTCAAAAAATATCCATTGCTGCCTTTTAAACTGCCCAGCGTTTTGGCTGATTAGGAGTTTTCTGCTATTCTTGCTTCTTTAGTTAATTCAGCTAGTTATTGGACTATTGCAACCAGTTTTTTAGAATTACTTTACCAAGGCTTTTGGCTGGTTTAGATTGGTTTTCCGCTGTTTTTGGTAGGCAAATTTTTCGACTGTTTCAACAAGCTTTTTGTTTTTTGTTTCAATTTCCTCGTAAAAATTACAATGAATCTGTTATTTCTGACGTTTTTTTATCCACCTTAAAAAACATTAATAAAATACTTAAAATAAAAAAATGAAATAAAAATAAAAAAAAATAATAAAAATAAAAAACGTAAATTAATCCACCTTTAGGTGGTTGATGCCTTCCTCGCATTCATAAAGTGAATACACTACACAGCCTCAAAAAAGTGTATAAATAACAGTTATTTTTATCAAAATATCTGAGATCCGGCCTCAAAAAAAAAGTATTAAAAACACTAAAGTACTTATAACTTTTGATAGAATTGTCAGATCTTCAATCTTTTGAACTTGTTGGAAAGGTCTTTTGTTTACCTATCCTACGATGGGTCGCATGATAGATCCGGACAGCTTTTTCGTCAATAAATTTGAGATCCGGCCTCGAAAAATTGTATAAAAGCACTAAAGTACTAATAACTTTTGATAAGGTTGACAGATCTTCGATGTTTTAGGCTCATTGGAAAGGGCTTTCAAATACCTTTCCAAAAATGTATGTTCTTACAAAAACCACCCTTTTTTACAATCTTCCAAACTAAAGCCAAATTGCTTTTTAAGCATAACTTTTGAAGTACTTTTCTAAACTTCATAATATTAACTAGGGTCTTGTGGGATCCCAAGACGGATCGAATGAGGCCAAAACGGTCCAAATTGGTTCAGCCAGTCCGGAGAAAATCGTGTGCATATTTTTTGGTGCACGGACTCACATCCAGACACACGCACAGTCATTTGTTCAGAATTTAATTTTGAGTCGATATGTATACGTGAAGGTGGGTCTACGAAGTCGAATATTTCTTTTTTCGAGTGATTTTATAGCCTTTCCTCATTGAGGTGATCATGACCTTTTACCGTCACCCGCGACAGACACGAAAGACGAATCAATGAAACGCAAAAAGGAACTTTTTCAAAACTTTTTTTTCGTAAAATCGTAATAACTCGTGATGGCTATTATCAAATCCCTTATTTATGTATATCAAAATATTTGTAATTGTCTGTTCTACAACTTTGTAGAACATTGTTACATTCTAAAAAATAACCCTGCAAATTTAGGAAATTCACGAAATTTTGGGTTAATGTAGATTCAAAAAGTACATAAAATTTCCTTCAAACGGCATGTTCAAAAAAAATTACTGATTAATAATGGAAAATGGCAGAGTTTTAAAAAAGTTTTAATTCCCTTTGACACCAAAATTCCATCTCATCACCTTTTCAGGCTACAAATTATTGAAAAACATGTATTTTTGCATGTTCTTAGATTGAAGGTGTCGTACCGCCCCTTCGTCACGAGATATTTAAAAAAACGGACCTCGGATTCGTTACCCAAAAGTTATCCATTTCACGCCAATCGAAGAGGGTCAACTGCTGTGAGTTGGTGGAGAATGATCCAAATATATCACTAGATTGTACACAGGTGACGACATATTTCAAGCACTTAAAATTTGGATTCCGGAAGTCCGAGTTTTTATCAAAAATTTAAGCAGTATACGTGCAAGAGCGACAAAACGGTTTCCGACTAAAATTCCTTTTGGCAAGCTGTCGCATTAGCAAAGTGGGTCAAGGTAGCAAGCTCGAAGGTCGAAGCTACAGATTCGTAAAGTGTGTGTTGAATATCATACATACCAGCGGCCAGACCTTCAGTGTTGCATTAACCGCAGAAAGGATTCTGTGAATGGATCACATTTTACAGAATCTACAGGAGATGAAGGATGCGTGGACATACCTTACCAAACGCACCCGATGCTATTTTTACAATATTAAAATGGTAAACTACCTAATATTTTTTTGGAATTTGAGGCCATATAATTTGAATTTGTCAAAATATGAAATTTCCTTGGCCCTGGCAATCGCCGAGCTGTGGCTCGATTCCCAGCGAAGCATACTCCCCAGTAGCACACCGCATCGATGCATGTAATTCTGGTGCTTTTTGCTTCAAAGCCCTGAAAGCTAATCAACTGTATGGACTGTGCGTGGGTGTGCCATCGGGCGTACATTTAATAGAGCTTCCAGAGGCACAGGATCGCTCCACTGCCAGAGGACGGATTCGCACAAATGGAAAACCGCCATTCCGATTTACATGGCCGCGAGCGATATCCATTTTGGTCGACTAACCATCATCATCGTCCAAGTTGGCGAGTCGCCGTCGTCGCCATGGCTGCTGCTGCAGCCGTGAACTTTATATTCTGTTTGTGTATGCAGAATCCGTTCCGTTTCGCGAACAAATCGGAGAGCAGCCGGAAGTGGTCACACGAAGAAGGGGGGTGACAAACACACACACATTCACACAGAGTTCGTGGCGGAAAATTCAAATGAAATGAAATGGCAAAATCTCATCCGGTGTCAGGAAAGTTATCCAACATCCGTTCGCCTGCATGCCACGGAGTTGCCACGCCGGGGATCGCCCTGAACCGGGGATCAACCAAGGGAGGGAGGGAGGAGGGAAAGAGATAGTCAGCGCGCAGTGTGTGATGTGATGTGGATGCGAATAAGCTCCAAAGTTTTTCCATACACTTTTCACACAATCGCTTGATGCAGAGTGGGTGGTGTGTGTGTGCGCGCTCGATGTTATAAAAGGAAATTGGGCACCGGGTTCCTGGGGACGAGCTGTGGGATCAACGAAGGAAGGCAGCTTGCGATGCTCTTTTCATGAGCTTTTTGCTCGTTTTTGCACACAGCAACGGTCGTCGCAAGCGCCAGGCAGAGATGCGCTTTTGTGTTGATGTTGGCGGAACGCGACACGTAGTCCTCATCCTCGTAGTCATCCTAGTAGTCGTTGGCTGGGAACACACAAAACATACACTTGGCACAACAAACAGGACACGAGAAGAGACGCACCACCCCCTCCCACACCCAATCCACCTCGCGTTGACTCGCGCGAACACCAACGACGGCGCGAGAAATCGATTTTCTCTCTCGCGCCCGCGGAACTCTTCTGACGTTGCAACTCTGCTGCTGTTGGGGGGAAATCTTGTCGGAAAATCCCAGCCTGCCCCGGTTGCCATTTTGTGCAAGTGGGTCTGCTGCGAAAACTTGCTGTTTCTGGTGGTTGCGGGGCTTAATTTTTGGTCAATTTTGTGCGCTAATTGTGTTATGCACGTGGGGTTTTGGTTTAATTACTGGTTCGTGGAAAATTGAGCTGCCGAGCGATTGTAATCGCATTATATGTAAATAGTTTTGAGGAAATTGAAATTAAATTAAAAATGATTTCATTTCAGTAAAATTTTGGAAACATTTTCATTGCATAACAATTTTAGACATTTTTTGTTATTTTTACGAAAATATCCGGATATTTTCGTAAAAATAACAAAAAATGTCTAAAAAAAAAATATATATATAAATATATCTGATCTGTTCACGGCCAAAATGCCAAGCAGCAGGAGAAATTGCCGAGTGTAACCATCTAACGGGCGCTGCTAGCAGTCGATCATGCAGAACCATATGTGCTACCGGAACTGCAGCTGAAAATTTCAACAATGAACATTTGAAGTTTCAGGCGACGTTTGACGAGACGATCAAATGGACTGATGCCGTGACTGATGTCCAAGATTCCTGATTTGGTGAGATCTTTCCTTTTGAATATCAGAAGCATCTTTCATTTACACTGACACACACACATTCCATTTAAGACAATATTTCTATCATTTCAAATGAATTATTGAATATTTGTCTATATTGATGTGATTATGAGGGGAGAATCTAATTTGCTCTCCATCCACTTGAACTATTTCTAATTCCTGATTTCCTGAGCTTCTTTTGCTTATGCTACAATCTATCTCTTTTATGTCCTTGTGAGGGGATCATCGATCCATCCGCATTGACAAACTATCTTTTCATTTTTCTGCCTTTCTTCATATTTTTCGCTGTCTTTTTCACACTTACTACCAGTCTTTGTGAGGGGATACTGAGCTCGATTTGCTCTCCATCCGCATTGACCTTTTCTCATCTTTGATTTTCCTTTTCATCAGTAGTTAGAATCAAAGCCGGGGATTGGGGAGGGAGCATCAGGGCAGTGGACAGTATGCTGTAGTGGCGGAGACTGGATGTAGATAGTGGAAGACCAGAACTACGTCACAAGGGGAAAATAGTGTATTAATTGAACATATCTTAAGGATTGTCTAACTACTGCACTTATTGACTTCTGTCAGTTTCCAGCTGTCTGCCGCGCCCTTTTAGGCCCCCAACAGGGTGCGAGCCCTGTTTTTCAGCTTTGTCAGACTTTTTTCGAAGTTATTGGAGGTTACTGTCGGAAGGAGATTCTCTTCCCCTGAGGACACCGTGAGTGATTTTGCTTGTTCGCGTCCAACCACCCCCTTTTGGCCCTTCATACGGCAGTAATTTGAAGGTGCTTCTTTTAAGTCTGAGCCACTGTAATTCTAGGCAACCGCTACATAGGTCATCCTTGTGGCCCTGTTGGTTATCCCATCAAATCAAAATCAAATCAAAAATATCCGGATATCTGATCTGTTTATTTTTTGTTTTTTTTTTCAACGGAAAATTCCGTAAATTATTTTTTGCGATACCGTCGTGAATTTACTTTCTTTTCCTGATATCTTGAACGACGCAAAAGTCTACTTTTCTATCTAAAAATAACAGAATCGAAAAGCAACACTTTTCAAAATTAATGCTGAATTGTAATACTTTTTAATTTGTTTTTATTTAAACAATGATTGACAAAATACCTGAACATTTGACTTATATATTCACTCGAAGGCTTCTTTTTCAACTAGTTGCATAAACTACTAATAATGTCCCGACCCGGGCAGACGGTAATAACAAAATTCATGCCATTTCAATAACAAATACTGTTATGGATTCTTCTTGAAAAATCGATTTTTGCATAAGTGTTTGATAACAGTTTATGTTATCATAACAAAATGTGTTATTGATCTGTTATTGGTTGAAAGCCAGAACAACTTTGGAATAACAGTTTTTGTTATGGAAAAATAACTCCAATTTTTATTGTGATGATCGGATTAGTTGTTAAAATAACAAAAAAGAAACAACAACAGTTTTCTAGATGGGGTTGACACTTGATGTCCCCTAAAACATATCTGAGAAAAAAAAATCAAAAATGGTTTTTTTTGCAAATGAAGTTTAAGTGACAAAAAGTGAAATTGAAAATCACCAAAAAAAATTTTACCGTGTATAATTTTTTTTCAGTGTAGCCCTTATCCATACGTACCATTTCGTCGAAATCACTAAATCGATAAAAAACATTCTTCAGAAGATACAGATTTTTGAATTTTCATTTATCATTTTTTTTATGGACAGCTGTCAAATTTGTATGGAAAATTATATGGACAAACTAATGATGCAAAATGGCTTCTTTGGGCATACCAAAGGCACCGAAAAAGTTTCAGCAGGATTAAAAAAAATAAAAATCGAATGACTGAAATCTCATAGAATTGCTCCGTACTCTACTTTTTAGTATATAGAGCAATTCCAGCTCAAATCAGGATTTTTCTGGTACTTTTGTACCCGACCATCTCCGATTTCAATGAAACTTTGTAGACATGTTATCATAGGCCTAGACAAGCCATTTTTGTGTATATGGAGCCAATAGTACCCGAAAATAACATTTGAGAAGGGCGTAAGGTATTTAAATATTTTTGTATTTTGCAATTTAAAAATAACTGTATCTCGAAGCCGTTGCATCGTATCAAAAAGTGGTCAAAGACAAACTTGTAGGAAATTGGACGGGCTTTCTGAAAAAAATACACTGAAACAAAAATACACGCCACTTCTATGAGATTTTTCAGTTTTTAAGTTTAAAAGCTAAATTTGATGGTGATGTCACGATTTTTTTTCGCTCAAAATTTTTGAGGAAATAGCCTGTCTCTCCCAAAAAAAAAACAAAAATCATTTACTACAACTGTTTTTTTGAAAAGTGGTCTAAATGTAATTTTTTTTCAGAATCGATAGTGGAAATCGATTCCTCAGACAATTTTACATTAAAGTCTCCATATTGACCATTGCCCGAAGTCCAATCCTTGGAAAGATGAAGCGGTTAAAAAAAAAATGTTGAAAAAATAGGTTTTTTTTTGTGGTTTTCGGCAATTTCTATATGACAGACTTGGTTTTTCAGTCTCGTAAATATTTTTACCGGAAAGCTCGTCCAATTTCCCATAAGTTTGTCTTTGACAGTTTTTCAATTTGACTCGTCTTATTATTTACGTAAGCTTATTTACTATCCAGGTTTCTACCACACTGAAAAAAATATTCTATTTACAGTTATGAGTAATGTAATTAAACTTATAACTGTAAGCCCATACATTTAATTGAGAAGCTGTCAAAGACAAACTTATGAAAAATTGGACGAGCTTTCCGATAAAAATATTTACGAGACTGAAAAACCAAGTCTATCATATAGAAATAGCCAAAAACCACAAAAACCTATTTTTTCAACATTTTTATTTTTAAAACCACTGTATCTTCACAAGGATTGCCCATAGAACAATGGTCAATATGGAGACTTATATGTAAAATTGTCTGGGAAATCGATTCCCACTATCGGTTTTTGAAAATTTTGACGTTTAGACCACTTTTAAAAAAAAAATAGTTTCAGTAAATGATTTTTGTATTTTTTATGAGAGATATACCGTCCTGCATTTTTCGTCAGTCTTTTTGTGACATCTTAGCCTATTTCCTCAAAAATTTTGAACGCAAAAAAATTCGTGACATAACCTTGAAAGATAATTTTTAAACTTTAAAATCAAAAAATCTCATAGAAGTGGCATGTATTATAATTTCAGTGTGTTTTTTTTTAGAAAGCCCGTCCAATTTCCTACAAGTTTGTTACACATTTTTATACGATGCAACGGCTTCTAGATACAGTGATTTTTAAATTACGCCCTTCTCGAATTTTATTTTCGAGTACTATTGGCTCCATGTACACAAAAATGGCTTATAAAGGCCTAGGATAACATGTCTACAAAGTTTCATTGAAATCTGAGAGGGTCGGGTACAAAAGTATCTGAAAAATTCCTGATTTGAGCTGGAATTGCTATATATATTTTTTAAGATTTTGAATGAACGGCCTTAAAATGGTTGCATTTATTCTGACATTTTGAATAATTTTACATTTAAATTTTACAAAAAAAAAAGCTACTTCTTTTTCTCAATTCCCTATAAATGGAGATAAGCCATTGCTCATAGGTTAAAGTATCTAGAAAATGCCGAGGTATAGCTTTTTGCCACTTGGCCTCAAAAATCACTATCTATAACTTATGTTCCTGTTGAAATCATTATTAATTCGCTTCAATACGAAAAAGTGGCTTTTTAAATATTTCAGATTTTAGAAACTTTTAAAAGTATGGATAATACTAGACAGCTCTTTGTTATAATTTGTAACTACCTAATCTTTCCACGAAACAAATCAGCAATCAATATCCCTAAAACGGCGTGCCATAAAAATTCCGCACACTCACGGTCTATTACAGTTGCATAACCAACTAATAAATCCGCTCCGCGTTTTCGCACCCTTTGTTTGGGTATGTGCTGTTCTGTTATTGCCATTTACATATTCAATAAAGCCAATCAACACGCTAAATCCCCTAATGCAACAGATTTACATGTGGAAAGCGCTTTTCATCCCATTCTGTTTGCCTGTGTGTGTGTGTGTGTGTTTGTGCGCGGGGAAAAGGCCAACCATTTCCGAGGCACAAATTTGCGCTTGCCCCTAATCCCGATAAAGTAGCAACATCAATAACACAGCCAACAACAACAACAATAACACAGTCGCCGCCGCCAACAATTTCACCCTCTTTTTTCAATCCATTTTCTCGAAGCTCATTCTGGCTGATTGCCGTTAATTTTCTCTTCATTCTCACTTAAACGTGTTATGGAATCGGATAAAATTCCAAATATTTTACACTTGTGCCAGCTTAGCTGTTGGTGTGCTTCAGGGCAATTTCCCGCTCTCCTGCTCACTCTCACTCTCTCTCTCTCTCACTCTCAAATCTGCAGGACCTCTTTTTTCTCCACCTAGCTTCAGTTCAGCTCGATTTCAGCTTTGCTTGCTCGGAAAAGCTGCTGCTGGTTTTCCGAAACGATTTTCCAGCACACTTTTTTCGATCTTTTTTTTCCTATGTTTTTGCTTCCGAGAAAACGGTTCAAGCTCTCGGGGCCATCCATCTGCGCGCCGTTGTCTGTGGTGTCAGCTATATAAATGTATATGTCTCCTTCTCGCAAACACCAATCTTCTCGTTTTCGACGATTGAACTTTTTGAAGTGGAAAAAAGGACTACACCAGCTCAGGAAATGGAGTTCACAGGCAGCCTCCATTTTTATGTTTTCAGATTTTAAAATGTCTGATATTAGGAAGAAGAAAAAAGTAATTTTACTTGAATTTCAATGTAAAATGTAATTACATACAAAATGATGTAAATGTGAATTTTCGCTCGCTTTAGTAATTTTATACATTTTTTTTATTAACTTTGCGTGTCAGAAAAAAAATCTGTAATTTGGCGTTAGAAACCGTGTAAAATTACATGTCGTAAATACATGATCACACACGTTATTTTTTTTCCAGCACTAGAAAATCTTTCGATTCTTTGATTTACCCAGCCAACATTCAGGACACCACTGTAGCCGTTACTGGTACCAACCCCAGTGTCAGTCAGTTTTCCCAAGTGGGAAACTTTCGTTCAAAGTTCTGCTTTTTTTTGTTGTTGTTGTTGGTTGTGTCCCCTCGCGCGCTTGAGTCAACATCGTCAGTTACCGCTCCCGCGCGTGGGTGGTGTAAAAAGTGGGAAAATTATGCTGAAAGAAAGCAAAAAAAAAACAGACTGAAAAGCAGAAGAAAATTTGCAGAAATTGGTTTGGGGGGAGGAAGATAATAAAAAGACCACAAAAAAACACACACACAAATGACTAAAAGTTGTGCGCAGTTGAGGAGTTCGGGGAAAAAAGGCTCACGAAGGCTGACGGAAAACTCTGCACTAACCTGCAAAGTTTGTTGTGGCGTTCCGCGAAAAAAATGGATACAAACATTATCAAAACAACACTTTGAAATTAAGTTTAAAGTTCTTGAATTGATTTAACTTTAAGGTATGACTTGAAAAGAAATAAAAATTACATCATTTTTATGTAAGAAAAAAAAGACCTTTTCAACAGTGTAATTTTGCAGTGACCTGCTTAAAATTGCTGACAATGATAGCATAATTGTCCTTAGCGGTCAAAATTTATTTTCATAAATTTATTTCTAGCAAATAACTTCAAAATTGGTGACTTTATTAGAATTTTAAAAAAAAATCTCTTTGGACATTTTTGCGATTTTCACCATCAGTTTAGTCCTTTGTCCTCGTTGCTTGCTCGTCGCTGACGAGAGGGCGTGTTGCCTTGTGCATCCGTCCGACTTGTTCGCGCACTTTTCAACTTTCATCCATAATACGGCGGGATAAACACGGTGCACGGGTGTGTTTTCAGAGCATCACACCGACGCCGGAACTGCTGAGGTCGTGTGCATCGATTTCCTTGTTTTCTAGGGTAAATGTTGATAATTTTGACACATTTTTTAAATTTTGCAATTAAATAATATACAATTTTTTTAATTTACTTTTAAGTATATTTAATAAAGTTCACATGACAGTCAGGACAAATAACTCCCACAGCATTCAAGTGCAGCGTCATGGTATTAGATGTTGTTGATATCTTTTCTAGTTTCGGTTCACTAGGTGCAGCTCTTTTTTGTGTGCACTCCCTTTCCGACTCGTCCTTTGAGTGGATAAAGCAGATTGGGGCCAAAAGTTCGTAATATTTTGTTGAAAGGATGTGTTTTTTAGTTTTCTATATATCTAAGATGTGGCAAACCCTGTCGTCAGTTAGAAAAAAAATTTGGGACATTTTCCACTGGCAGAACACATATTTCAAAATTGCTTCTTTTTGTTTAATAATTTTTGATAGTTTTATCATTTTTAGGAAATATGACACTTTTTTTACATGAATACATTGTACAACATTAAAAAAATCATAAAAATATTTAATTTTTAATATAATCCAAATTAAAAAAAGAACATAAAAGTATCACGAATGCCTACAGAATTTTTACTATTTCCAAAAAATAATGCAATGTTCAAAATATCATGTAAATTTGGGATTTTTCATATAATATAATGTATAGTTCCATGCTGTTCAAATTTACACTATTTATTATGATACTTTTTGGTACATGCTACATACAAAAATGATTTTTTATTTTTTTGAGCTGTTAAAAGTATTGGAATGTTTAAAATTTAATCGTGACATACTCAGTTAAAAAAGTAAAATTTTGGAAGGTTGAAAATGTGTTGGTTGAATAATACCTAAAATAAAAAGTAAAAAAGTGACTCGAAATCAGTCACCGTTCCCTTATTACCATAATTTTTTTGTGCAAAAATTGTTGTGGAAAAAGTGGAATTATGTACATATAAAACATGTAAATTTTCTGTTTTTGGAAAACGTAACATTACTTATTGTGGTAATCTGTAATCTGTTTCGGTGATCTGTAATTTTATTTCAATTTTTTTTATACTGTGTACACAGTAAAAAATTGTGTAAATTTGGAAGCTGTAAGTTTGGATGGTTGAATATTACCTTTTTAATGATGTAATTTTACCTCAATTAAGACTGAAAAAGTGGTAAAATTACACATTTTCTGATGTAAAACTACATCTTTTTCTGACATAAAAGATGTACCTCTTCCCAGATGTAATATTACCATGATTTTTTTCTGTGTAGGAATAACTGCTAAATTGTTTTTTTTTTTTTCGTGAGATTCCCTTTGAGTCATTAGGGTTAAATGTCTGGCAACCTTACCATTGGATTTCAGCAATTAATTAGAGTTTATGAAAAAATCGAACAATACGCGAAATCGTTATACACTCAATAATTTGGGACAAAACTCGTGTTTAATAAAAACAAAGTTTCTTCAAGACATTTTAAACCCATTTCCCCTTAAATTTGTTGAGCCCTGTAACACCATTGGTCCCCGATTCCGAGCCCGGGTCGTCCCGGCAGCATCTGTGGACGCTGGATCATGGTCCAGGACACCCGACTTGCTTGTTGATGTGTTGGTTCGTTAGTGCACTCACTCGAGCACTGTACTGTACACTGTACCACCACACTGTGTGTACTGGAAACAACCCCGAAACATCACTTTTCGAAGGGGGGAAATTGGGGTGGGGTGGGGTGGGGTACAGGATGCCCGCAGCAATATAAAATGTATCCAATATTCTCGAACAAAGAAACATTTAGTAGGTGTACCTCTGATGGGGGTGGGAAGGTGGCACGTACATGCTCTCTCGGTCCGGAGGAGTCAAAAGAGTGAAAAAGTGGAAAAACTCTACAAATATATACTGAGAAAACATATTTCTTTTTATGCCTCCCCGAGGGCGTACAACATGCTCTCGAATCTTCAATCTTTGGGACGGGGAGCAGAACTTCTCTCGACTTCCTCTGTTCGTTCAGCTTTATGGCACCAACTTAAAATGCTATTTGATAAATCCCTCCGGAATGGGGATCTTTCGGGGTTTTTCTTTTCGCTCCACCACCAAAACCGACATGCCAGTCTCTCCATATCTGTGTACGTATGTATGTGTGCATGTATGCTGGCATTTATCGACGCCGAGGACGACAGGAGATGGCAATCGCTGTGTGTGTTCAACCCCGGCCATCTCGACAGCATGTCCACTTGTGGAACCGAGACCAAGCCAAAAACGACTTGACTGTAACGAACCCCACTTGACACCTTTGAGCTGGCTTCTATGCAAGGAGGCAAGGAGAAAGTCAACCGCAGGCTAGATCATTTTAAATCAATTCCTCCGATGCTCGGGGCAATTTCCTCGTGTTTGCCCTTTCGCTCACTCACACACACACTTTTCCGACCTGGTTGGGCTTTCCCTCTCTCTCACACACACAGTTTGAAGAGTTGGGAGTTGGGAGAAAAAGCATCGTCGGTGGAAAGTGTAGTTACATTTTTTCCAGAGCATCAGCAAAGTTCGACAGCAGCATCCGTGGGGCACATCATGTTGCATCGATCCGTTGTGTCAGCACACGGATCCCTTCTTTTCACGGTCCAATGGAGATTGTGGTGCGATGGGCGGTGTTGGGTAAACTATTTTTTTTGTTTTTTTTTCTGGCAAGCAAATAAATCCATTTTTGATGCTATATTTAAAACTTAAAACCTAAAATGGCTTTGCAATAAAAATCATTATCTATTTCAAGTTATAAAAAATCCCTAAAAGGTAATAAGAAGAATTCTGCTAACATTTGAAAATCTTCGTGGAACAATTGCTTGCATCTTCTATGGCCTTTGTAACCCTCTACACGGAAAAAAAGAGTTCCCAACACCGTGAACAAGCGTTCAAGAAAATGGGAACCACGAACGAAGTGTTCAAATTTCATAGAACGTTTTCCAAAATCATACCATGGGATTTTAACACTTTGTTCGAGGTTCCCATTTTCATGAACGCTTGTTCACGATTTTGGGAACTCTTTTTTCTCCGTGTAATGCCCCCTTCTGTTATGGTGACGACTTAATTCATTGTCATGATTTTTTGCTAGACGATATACATTTTACTTCGTTTACAACATTTTTACAAAATTCCTTCCACAAGTTGATCAAAACTGTACCCTACATGTGTTGATATTTTTTTGTAAAGATTTTCCTATAATTTGTAATATTACACGCAGAAAAATATTTTGTAGAATCAGCCTGTACGAGGTTTGATTCAACAAAATATTTTGTTGAATATAATCAACAAAAATTTTTTTTGAATCTGCCCTTGAATTTTGTTGTTTCAAATCAGGACATTTTGTTGTATCAAATCGGTATTTTTGTAGAATCTACCCTCGTTTTTGTTGATTAAAATTTGACAGAAAGTGCGTTCAAATCCGATTTTTGTTGAAACAACGATGATTTTTTGTTGAAATAATTCAGATTTTTTTCAGTTTAAGGCTACTGATTGAGTCAAAACAACATAACATTTAATTGAAATAACTGTTTCCATTATTTATTGAAATTTTTATTTTTGATGAAATAATTTATGAAACAGGAATAATTTAACACTGCTTTTCACATTCTGTCCTTAGGCAGCTTTGCTTTTCTTGAACCGCACCTGGTGTTGCCGCCGCCTCCCGATGAGGACATCGACGACGAGTTGCTTAAGCTGCCACCGCTTGTTGAATTTGTCATGTTCTCCAGTGGTCTGAAAGGGTAAAAAACATTAGAACGGCATCACTTGCGAAATCTCCAATGCCAAGGCGCCTACCAAGCTTGTTCCGGGCTAAGGAACTGGGGAGTAGCACGACCCTTCCGACGGAAGCTGCATCCGCATTTCAAGTGCCGGAGCTTGGGTGACTTTGAAACTACGGTGTTGGGGGTTGATCCCACTTGTTGCTGGCACCGTTTACTTTGAGCAGTCGGATTGAGCAAGGTGGTCATCTAGGTGGTCATTGCTCGTTTCTTCCGTCCCGTGACTGTTTGCGTGGTGTACTTGGGTGGCAGCTGAATAGTCACAATTTTTTAGCACAAACTTCTCGAACCAATTGACATTTCATCCACGGCTAGCGGACGGGCTAAAAATCGGTCGAATCACGCGGACAGTCCACATAACCGAGGCAGGGACCGAAGAAAACGGACCCCGAAGAAGGAACAATATTTTTTCCTTTTAGGCTCCTCGAAGACGGATTATTTTGACAGAAGAAGAACACGTGTAAACAATTATTATTTGAAATTGAATCAAAAAACATTTTAGGTTTGATTTAATTGTTTTGTGTGTAGAATCAACGCATTGATTTTGTTGTTTTTCTAAAAGAGGTTTGACAAAAACGAGCGTGTTAATTCATCACTCAATTTTGAGTTGTTTCAATCGGATTCGAGAGTTATTTCAACAAAAAATCGATAAGTTATATCAACAAAATATTTTGTTGATTCAAACAGGCCTGATTTTTTTGCGTGTATGAAAACCATAATTAAACAATGACTGTCAACTAGGAAAATAATAATTACTTTGCAAAACGATAGACTCATTTGAATTAGATTACAAAAAAAAAAATCTTCAGGGCCTTCAAGAAGGGTACAAACGGCATTTGCTCATTTATATTAATGCAAATACTCGTAAAATTGCACTGAATATGGAGCATTTTAAGGTGATGATCAACATTCTTTGAAAATGATTGACGTTTCACTTTGAGCCACCTTCAATTTTGCAGTTCTTGTGAAAAACTTTTTTTTTGTGATTTTTTTTTCTTTATTTTTAGTGTTTTTCATGCACTAAATTTATTTCGTTTAAAAAAATCCTAAGTTCCATGCAACGACAAAAAATAATAATTTGAAGAAAACAACAAAAGTGATTTTAAAGAGAAAACAGAAAATACTTTACAGATTTTACTTATTTACACCCTTACCAAAATCATGACTTTTTGAGTTCCAAATCCCAATTTTCATACGATTTTTTCAGTTTAACCCATATAACCATTTTTATGGTTGTAGTATTGCGCAATTCTCACTAACTTAGACTTCGCACTAAATTATTGCTATCGATCGCACTATTGCGACTCGTCAATCTGGCTTGGGAAATTTTAATTTTCTCAAAAAATGATCAAAGCGAGCCGATGTTGCTCACCTGTCAATCGCAATTTTAAAGTGCGAATGTCCAGTTTGGTGGAAACTGCGACTGAAAATGTAAATAAACAACTGCTGGTTGCCTAGTTTTTGGAAATTTTGTTGTCAAAAGTGCGAGAGAAAAGTGGGATTTGGAACTCAAAAAATCATGATTTTTGGTAAGGGTGTACTTTTTAATCCTAAATTCAGTAGCTATTTCTTTTATTACCAAGAAAAACCTAATTTGAAATAAAATTGTTAACACTGTTGCGAACATTACAAATAATGTTAGCTTTTGTAACCCCCTTTAAGATTTTTTTTTAATTTTAAAGACATGTAAAGACCACGATTTAAAAAAAAAATCTAACCTGATCAAGAGGGGAAATTAAAACAATGTTAATTTTAAAATTTTAAGGCAAAAAAAACCTTTTCAAATTGTTTTGTTATTATAATTCAAATTGACAAAAATCCGGTAAAATTTGAGTTTTGTTTTTGTTATAGGAGCAAATTTTGTGCATTTTTTAATGCTTTTTTTATATGGCTCAAACTAACTGTTTGAGGGGCTTCCCTATGACCAAAGAAGTCATTTTGTGTGATGTCCACATAAAATGATACGAAAATATTCTAAATATTTTGTAAATTTGTTATTATTCAATGATTTTTTTTATTTTTGTTTTTTTTTTAGTTTTTGAGCCGTAAGCATGAATAAAATAAATTGTCGTCGAGTTAAACCCCCTTTTTTTATTTTAAGAAAGTTGTATGGAAAAATAGAGGTCTAACTCCAATATTTTTTCAGACTTAACTATTTAATGTAAAATCTTATTTGCAATCGAAAACTCGCCGTGTTAGCATAAATGTCCTATATGCAAAAACAGCAAGTTGAGAAAAACGAAAAGCAAGCAAAAAGCAAAAGTGGCAAAAAAAGCGATCCGCTCAAAGAGCTGGTTCACTAAAAAGAGCAAACGAACCATGCCTCACAAAAAGAGCCGCGGTTCCTTTTGAAAATTCGTTCTTTACAAAGAATCGTTCCCGCACCGTCCCAAGATGGAATGATTTTCAAACTAGTGTCTATTTTTATGATTATTCATTGAATTTCCAACAAATTGCAGCATAAAATTTGTTTTAAGATTTGAAAATATAGTTTCAAATTTTTCAATGCTTATAAATAAATGCCAAATTTGTCAGCATTGTCCTGCCATGGCATGACCGTCACATTTTTTTTCTAAAGTTGGTGCTACTGCGCGATTTTGACATTTCGGACGTTCATCTTTCGAACGACATTTTCGCTTAAAAACCTGGATAGAATAGGGTTAAAACTACTATTATAAAAGGTGCATGTGGTTATGTTACACATGACCGACATCACAAACAACTTTGCACAAATCAGATCGGAAATTTGTGCGGTGCTTTTTTTAAATTTCGGTGTGATAATTTTAAACTGAAAATATCACCCCACTTGCCCCCCCTTTGACGGTGCTTCCACTTGAGCGTGCCTTTGAAACCCATCATTCTGGAAGGGTGGGAGGAGGCAAAAGCAAAGACCTAGAGAGCAGGGAAGGGAAAAAAATCAAATGAAAACTCTCAAAGCACACACCGAGCAGCGTCACCTCGATGCGTTTCGTTCAACCTTGCTCACCAACTCTGATTACACTTTTGCGGCTAGAACGAGTGAGTAAGAGGGAGTGAGCGAGAAGGAGAAAGAGAGAGCTTCCGGAAAATCGAAGTTCAGATGTGGTTCTCGGCACTGGGAAAAACGGATTGAGGAGGAGGAAGGGTGGATTGTGTGAAAAGAAGCGGAAAAAGAGGAACTACATCAAACACTTGTAAGTCGATTGCCGACCGATACACCGGATGATGATGAAGTTGATCCGAGCGGAACGTGAACCCTGCCTCCTTCCCCCCCTTCTCCAGTTGAGGATTTGTGGGAGTGAACGAGACAGACGCACAGCTCTATGTACTAGCGGAGGAAAATTGCGAAAGAGAGGGAGAGAGAGAGTGTGTGGGTGGAAAAGCCCGAGTGGCTTTTCACAATGTTGACTCTCCAGCTTCGTGTACTGCAGAGTACATGGTAGAACAAAAGAGAGAGAGTCGGAGAGCGAGAGTTTGTTGACGAAAATTGGAAAATTGGTGGAAAACCCGAAGTCAGTTCGTCGCTGATGTGACTGTGTGTGAGAATGTATTGAGAATTCATCTCACGACGATATCGACTGGATGCTGGCAAAACCGAGGAAAGTGGGGTCGATGGGGGAGAGATTCGTTTAAGGTGAATTAGCAGGATGAGTTATTTGGGCACGAAGTGGTTTGTGCACAGATGGAAGTATTCCAATTTACCCTAAACACGAGTTTATTAAATTGTTTCCCCTCTGTTAACCTCTGGCTCGATCTCTCCTCCTTCTCGCACTCTCCAGTATCACATCCCGCGTTGTTTTCCGGTTTTTGGCAAGATGCCGTTACAATGTAGCTACCAACAGGGGGAATTAAGGAAAGTTCTATAAGCTGTTGAACGGTGATGGCTTATCCGCCACACCAGGGATCCTGCACGTATGAACGAGGGGCGTCACAATGTCGTTGGATTACCGTGCGAATCCATTATTGTTCGTTTAAAAAATATTGAAAATTTAAATTTGTATTTTATAACTTGTCTTAAATTAAAGGTGTAAGTTGCATTTATTATCTTAAAATTTCCTCAAAAAACTAAACATTTTTCTTCTACACAAACCATCGGTTCACCCCTCGTGTGGTCGATTTTGACGTTGGTTGGTTCAATGTTCACACATTTTATCCCCGGTGAGAATGTCGGTTACCGGCACCGACTTTTTGTGCCCATCCAACCTAACTAACGAGTACACATTTTCGACGGTGGCATCCCGCAGTATCAAAAGGCACCCACAATGTGCCCTATCATCAGAGGCTTGCTGCTGTGTAACCCCACTCGTCAGAAGGACAGTGATCCCCGAAATTTTTAAATTTTCATATATATATTTTTTATATAACTGCTAATTTAAAAAAAAAATGCAATCAAAATTCTTAAAATGCTGAAGCTCTTCCAAATCACTATATAAATAAATATAAATTATTCAAATTTGATTAAAATGGGGTACAATCCAGACACGATAATCCAAAGGCCTCTGAAAAATTCCACTTCGGGTAATCGAATCACCAGAAAAATGTTTGTTGGCTTAGTTATAATTGTCGAGCTTTAAGCATGAACCCCAAACTACGCTAAAGTGGTTCAAAAATTTTCAATCCAAGATGGCGGCCAAAATGGCGGTGATGAAATATTTAATAAATATATTTTGTTATTTTATAAGGGACCATCCACAAACCACGTGGACACTTTTTTTGAAATCTCAAAAAAATTCAAAGATTTTTTTTTTGTTCGTGATGCGTTTATCCGAAGATACAAACCTTCGGATAACCGAACTTCGGATACTCGAGTCTGGAATGCATTAGACATTTTTGCCAGCCCTAATTCCTCAAATTGTATAGATAGCTATTTGTAAGTTGTTGTTTCCAAAAAATAAAAAAAAAACAGCACGAAAAGTTATGTACTGTTTGTTAAACTAAGGACCACTGTACACTATCACCGGGTGTGGGAAATGATTTCCACCTTCTGCAACAACAACAGCACATCCCATCTACACCGTCAACAACGGTTACGAACGCCGGAAAACGACGACAAAGATACACACACACACACACACACACACACACACACACACACACACACACGCGCGACATAACTGAGGACTGAACTCTTGTGTATACGTGTGCAAACGGGTGTTGTAGTAGAGAGTCGTCGTCCTTTATTTATCGACATCATCATGTTTTGCCCACAACTAAACGAAACGGGAAGCCACAAGGCCACACACCGCCGCACCACATGATGATGATGACGATGCAGGATGCTGCTCCTGTCGACAACGAGGAAGAGCTAGTGGTTGACATCTTCGTTGGTCTGATGTTCGTTCGCGGTGCTGGCGATATGGATCGACCTGCTGATGCCAACCGCACCACGACGGGCTTAGTCCAAAATTTGACTCCTCCTGATTGGGGTAGGGTGGATCTGTGAGATTTTTTGAAATGCGAAAAAAAAATGTTGTTTCCATGCCTCGATTATCCGAAGCTCTTAAAAACTTTCAGAAAATCGAACTTCGGAAAATTTAAGTCTGGGCTGTGATAACAACGTTTGGCAGAATTTGAAAATGTTCAACAACAATTCTTGATTTTTTTTTTTGTAAAGGTCCAATAAACCAAATTTTCAGTTTTTGCTTTTTGGGTGTTGTCAAGGCGGTTTCAAAAACACCCAAAAAGCAAAAACTGGAAATTTGGTTTATTGGACCTTAAAAAAACTCCAGAATTCTTCACTGATTTGGCTCAAAATTAGCAAAGCCAGTACAAAACAATAACAAGTCAGTTTTCTTCCGATTTTTTTTCTGTAACCCTAATTTTTGGTAAAACACAGTCCAGACTCAATTATCCGAAGTCCCCAGAACAAATGTCACCTCGGATATTAAAATTTTCAGTCACAAAATTATTCTTTGATTGCTGATATTATTATTCACAACGATAAACCTAATTTGTCTGACCATAATGACCTTTTGTTCGGCCACAAAGGGTTTAAAATTGATTTTTAAATCAATCTTGAAAAACTTACATCGTGGCCCTTCTTGATAAGAAGTATCCTACAGCTTGAAATGTCAAAATGGCGTTAATTAAATAATGAGAAAAGGCATTTTTCAATGTTACAGGCATTCAACCATGACTAAAAAAGGGTCACAGAACACGAATTTGAAGTCATAAGGCCGATGCAAATATTTTTAAAAGTTTTTGTCCCTCGGCTCTGGCCGGAGGGCAGAAAAAAACAAAAAAATAAAAAAAATATAAATATTAAAATAACATGCCATAGTTTCAACATTTGCATTAAAAAAGTGTTTTAAAATGTATTTTACACTAGTTCAGTTGTTTTTCAATCAAAGTTTTCAAAAAATGTAAAATTTGACGAAAACAAAAATTTCAGCGAAAAAAAACTTTAGCGATAGTAGACATCGAAAATTTTCAAAAATTCAAAAGATTTTTACATCAACCTAAACATGCTAAAAATGATTGTAAACGCATTGGAATTCATTTTAAATTGATTTTAACTAATTGCACTTAAACTTTCATAAAAATATTGAAGTTTTTTGAAAAAATATTTTTTTTGCCCCCTGATTTTCCGGGTGAACATTGAAGGGGGGGGGGGGGGACAAAAACTTTAAATAAAATTTGTACCAGCCTAAATGAGAGAATAAAAAAAATGCCCCTGATTCGATTCACCGAAGTTGTTTAAAAACTTTTGGATAATCGAAACTTTCAATTTTTAGTTAAAAAAAAAACGTCTTATTTTTTTTTGTTTTTAAAAATGAAAAGTTATGTTAATTTCTAGTTATTCTGATATTTTTTATGTTTTTTATTTTGTCATGCTTTTTAATTTTTTGGCCTAATTTTCAATATTTTGTGGAAATCTTTCGTAAAAAACCATTCAAAAAAATATCAAATTTTTAACCTGATCCTCGGCTCTGGTAAAGGTCTAGGACGGGAAACAAAGTGAATTTCAAATTTCGCCCTGATTTTTTAAAATAAAGAGTAAAGAAGTATTATAAAATGCTTTAACATCATTACAGTTACTATGATATCAAAAATTTGCCAAATTTCACATTTTCTAAGCTTTTTCGTCCTTTATTGCTTCTGTCATAATTGCACCAGCCTTTAAAGGCTAAAAAATGCATTTTTTCTGAAATTTTAATGAGTTTTTACGCTCTACAGCCTTATGAGTCTTGGACGAAAGGTGGAAAGAGATACGGGGTGGTTCCAGTTTTCTAACGACCCTGAAATCCATGAAATGTGTTTTTTTTTATTTTCAAGTTAAAATCAGTTGTAAATGTGTCAAATAACGATCAACTTTGCAGAAAACATTACAACTCCAGGAAAAATAAATTACAAATGAATTAATTCTGCTCATCAAAATACATGAAAAAGATATTAGAATATTTTTACTATATTCAAAATTATATTGTATTTTATCAAGAATACTCTGATTTTCTATGCACTTTGATCATAACTGACAGCTCGCACCAGCCAGTTTATACAGTTTACAATCGATTTTTTAACTTTTTCAAGCTGTTTTGCTCTCCTTGTTTTGTAAACCAATTGTTTAAAACCAAATCTAAGATTTCAGTCAAGAAAAAATAATAATAGCACAGCTTTTGGAAGTCTGACCAAATATGATTCAGATTGCACTATACAATTATTTTGCAGCCGGCCTTTGGGCACCGAAACGGTGGTTTCAGCAGGTTACGGACTGGATTTCGTTATGTGAAGAACATCCAGAACAAGTTGTCAACGCTATTTGTAGGAAAAATCAATTCCTTCCTATACCTTTTTTTGGAAGTGTGGTCAAATCTGATTCAAATTATACTTAATTCACCCACACACACACACACACACACACTGTTTTGTCATTATGGGTTTGGCGGATTACGGACTGGGTTTCGTTATGTACACAACATCCTGAACAAATTCTCAACACCATATTGGTAGACAAACAGGAATTGGAACATGACAAAACGATGATGCTCCTACATTTTTTTAAGGGGATAAAGGAAAGTTTCCAAGTTAATGCCAGACTTTGCTTGGGCTTTTGCTTGGAAAAGGTTTCAGATTACGATCATTGGCATAACGCTCAGTAAAAATTATGTTTTGGAAGGAGTAATTAATATTACCTTAATAAATACATTAAAAAGATGAAAATTTTAAAAATAAATATTTTGAACAATTGTAAAACATGTAGTTCGAACCACCCTAATCTCCCTATTATCCGGGATCACATCTGGTGGTGTGACGCTGCTGCTGTGGTATCTGCCAGAGGAGATCCACTTCTCTCCGCGCGCATTTTCGTGACCATAATGCTCCGAGAAAAAGGCGATAAAAAATCGTGCATCTCCCGGTCCTCCTCCTCGTTCTTGGTAGTGTGTGCAATCATCAACACCACCCGAAAAATAATAAAAACAGCACCCAGCCCCGTATGTGTGTCTGCCTACCCGTGCTTCATGCCTGCTCTCCCAAACTCAACTACCTTCCAAGCCATGATGGCCGCCGCCAAAGAGCCGAACGACGACGACGACGCCGTCGGTCGCTCCTCAAGTCGTCGCCGCTCTAGTTTCGGCGGCGTCGGCAGTGTCTCAGTGGCAGCTGTCGTGAAAGGAACCCTTGCGCTAAATCCCGGAGTCGTCCCGGACTGTTCAGAGAGATTCGTCCTTTCCGGGTGTTGTGTTGAGGGGAATCGGCTCTCGCGAGCGAGCGAGAGAGTTGGAGTAAGAGTTTCTCCAAGACCAAGAGTCTGTTGCACTTTTGGCGCGTTGTATTGGTGATTAGGGTGGTTCAGTGGGGTAGTGTGAGTGCGTGTGCACCCCTTAAGTTAAGGGGGCACGAGGAAGAAAGGATACCGTGTTTCGCATAAATAAAGAAGGAAGGATATTGCTGGCTGTGTGTGGCTCTTGAACGGAATAAAAACGTGGAAAATATGCTCAAAATTTCGACCGCATTCTCCACTTGAGCGCACACTTCAAGTGGTTTTTCCTTCGTCGCAAGGGGATCGATTTCACCTTAACAATTGTCGGTGGATGTTCGAGGACCAGCTCGTATAGGAGGAGAATTTCGTGAAGAGAAAAGAAAAAGCGATAAAAAGCGATCGTAATCTACTTCGTGACAAATCGACGACCCCCCGCTCTTCACAGGGATTTCCGCAAAGGATCCTGCGAGCTGAGGAATTTGTGAGGTTTTTCGTACCCTCTTCACACAAAAACCAGGAGAAAAGCGCGCCCTTGCGGTGAGAAGAACAACCACGACGACGACGACGACGACGACGACGACGACGAGAGAATACTCAAACTCCCTCGTCGCGGCGCGAGCAAGTCAACTGAATTATTCACTCCGGTGAAAATCGCTTTTGTGCCGCTTCAACAACCACTTAGTCGAGGTCCCCACCCCACCCTACTGTACTACGCCCACGATGGGGTGGTGTTGGTGGTAAAGTGAGTTTGTCAACGACATCGCTCCCTCTCGCTCCGTTTTCACGGTGTAAATAAGGTTGCGTTTGTGATTACATTAGAAAAAAAGATTTGGGGTAAAGTGCAGTGAAAAAGTTGGAAAAATCTTAAACCACAAAAAAATAAGAAAATTCAAAATGGATGCAAAGTGATTTACTCAGAGAAGTGAAGCTAAAAAAATATAAAGTGAAAAATTTCAACTCGGATTACACACAATCGAAAAAAAAACAGGCCGCAGTCACAATGGAATGGTTACCCCGAGGATTGACAAACATTCACACGCCGATTCCGGTTCCCGGTAAGCAAACCATCCAAGCAAGCTGCAAAAACAAGCAGCGGCAGCAAGAAGTAGAGGGAATTTGTATAATTGATCACATAATTATTACCTGCCGGGTGAGAATAACGCAAGTTGGCACGCACACACATGCACACGTTTTACAACCGCAACTTGAGGAGAGTAATAACACAAAAGGACACAGTTTTACTACCCTAGTACTGGCAACAGAGGGGCGGGACAATAGCAATCAAAGGACTATTATGTGTGAAGGTTGTGAAGCGAAGCACCGATGGGTTGAACCGGATAGCTAAACCTGAAATTATACGTTCAGGGGTGTAAACGCTGGTGTAGCGCACACCGTTTTGTAAGGGAGATGGAATACAAAAGTGTAACATGAGGACGATTTGGGGTGAAGTGTTATATGTAAAAAAAATAATACTTTCCAGATAAGCTTAGAAATCTACAGAATTAAATATTAAAATTTAAACATTTTTCAAAATTTATTGAATTTTGAGAAATTTTCTTTAAGGCCATTGCCAATTTTATTCGTTATCCCCTCCTTCTCCCTTCAAAAAATACCCACAAAATAAGAGAACAAAAAAATTGGTAAAAATTAAAATTTCCATTTAAAAACACGTACAATTGATTGTTAACTATTCAAAATACATTATATAACATTTATTTTTGTAGTTTTGATCAAATAGTGCACTTTTAGACTTTTTTGCAAATTTTAAATTTTGAGACCACAGATCGAAATAGTAGTTTATGCAACAAGTTGCAAAAAGAAGATTTTTGTCACACGAGTCGTACATTTATCCAACGAGGTTCACCGAGTTGAATAAATACGACGAGTGATGAAAATATCAAGTTTACAGCAAGTTCCATACATCGTTTTTTGCAATCCTAAAACACCATTTGAACAGAATTATATGAAAAATTTCCATGAATCGCTTAAATTTAAAAAAAAATATTGAGAAGTATAACTTTTCCAAACAAGTGCTGAAAAGTTTAACTTTTCAGCATCCATTTCGGTGCTGAAAAGCAGCATTTTTTTGAAATGGGTTACTATTTAATTCTGTTATTTTTGGTACAGAAAAGTTAGCTGATATTATGATAAAAGGCAGCAACAAATTAAATAATATATTTACTACAATCATTTATTTGCTATAAACATAAAGAAAATTTACAAAAAAAATCGTAAATATTTTTTTTCTTAATGATTTATTAACTATCTATATAATCTGATCAGATCAATCCATAGAGCAGCATGTCTTTCAAGGGCATCCTGGAAAATGTCTTAATGTTAATTAATGCTTATAACAAGATATACAGCGGGCAGGCCTACTGTGTTAAGCTATCCTCAATGATTATTCATTGGTGTTCTCACAAAAACCATTCCATTTTGAAACTTCCTGACTTAGCTCAAAACCGTTTTCAAAGCATAATTTTTGAAGTACATAACCCTCTTAAACCCAACCCCGCCCCTAGACTGGCTTAGATCTAAAAAAATCGCCAAAAATCAATTTTTCAACCAATGTTCGATCTTTAAAATACATTGGAAAGAAGAACACTTAAATTTTTAGATAATTTTTGGGTTGGAAGTTTGGTTTGTTTTATGTGACTTTGACAATATTTTAAAAAGGGTAATTTTTAAAGGGTCAGCTTTGGCTGTGTTTTTCACTAACATTTCCTATATTTTAAGTAAAAAGAAGTATGCAGTAATTTTATTAGTGTTAGTATAATTGTACCATTCTAGCCCTTTCAGACCTGATGGGTCATATATGACCCAAAAATCAAAATTTTCTAAAGTAGCCTTCAATTTTCGTACGGTCCTCAGAATCATTTTCCCATGATTAACAAAAAAATAGTTTTTTGAAAATTCAGGCCTAAAAGGGCTAGAGCAGAAAATGTGAAAAACAAGAAAAAATGGAAAAAAGTGAAAACATGAGAAAATAAGAAAGGCAAAATGTAATGATACAAAGTGGTTGAAAAGGCCGAATACTACCAAAAACAATGATAAACAAAACAAGATAAATGTAAATTAAAATACTCAAAAATAAAACAAGAAAAACATAAAACAAGTGAAGTGATTTTTTTCGTAGAGCAAAAGTTGCTCAAAATGACCTCCTCAACACGGGGAAAATAAAAATTTCCGAAAAAAGATTGGGCAGTAGAGGGTTAACCAAACTACTTTATTATCACTATTCACACACACTTAAAGTTGTTCAGTTTTTTTTATGCTGAGTCGATATTTATACGTGGAGGTGGGTCTAGGAGGTCTAATTAAAATGCTTATATTAATTTGATTTTTGATCATTTTTGATTTTCTAGCCTTTCTTCGATGAGAAAGTCAATTGAGCGATGTAAATTCAATAAAATAACGCAAAGATGTTCCTTTTTTTATTAAAAACAAAAATTCTTACACAAAAAAACACAATAGCTCTTTGAAAATAGTATAATATCTTACCTTCGTGAAGGTGCAATTAAACCATATGATACATTGAAAAATACACTAGGTTTAAAGGAATATTTTTGGTTATTTTCAGTACTTTTAAGTTATTGAACGATCGAAGAGACTATTTGGAAACCCACAACATTTGAACTTATACACTTATCTACAATAATCTGTTTAGATAAGGATTAAGTTTCGAAAACTTTTGTTTTTATTATTATTTAATAATTTGATCGGCTTAAGGTTGTAGTTAAATTTCAAGCTCAATTATTTTCATTTAAAAACATTCAATTTTCCAGGGGAAAAAAAATATAGTAAACCTACACAGTAAACAATTATTTAAAATTAGAAGGTGTCTTTTATGATGTAATTTTACGTCAATATATACTGAAAATGTGAAATTACACTTCAAAAATGGTAAAGTTACACACTTTCAGAGGTAAAATTGTACATTTTTCTGACATAAAAGATGTAATATTATCAAGTTCCAATATATATTCCTTGGAAATGCTGGACGATTCCTGCTCGCATATTGGTTTTTTTCCAAGGCATTTTGCAAATTTTCCGAAAAATGTTAACCTAAGGGTTAAATGTTATCTAAGTGTGTTCTTAAAGATTTTTTTTTAATTCTTAAATATTTTTCCTTTTAAACCACATATTTCGATAGCAAGTTAAGTAACTGTTGATGTTAACTAAAAAAATTGCAATAAAAATATATGCAAGATGAATTTCATCGAACCAATGAAGAAGAAACATATTTTCGCCTCACGATTTTCCGGTCGAGATTCTCCCCCAAACGAAGCACGACCAAATCAAAAGAGCCCTCCCCTCCCGCAAACAGGAAGACACGCCACATTGGGAGGATATGAGATTCATCTAATTAGTGTTGATAAATACGCTCTTCTTGCCGCTCCTGTCGCTGCCCTGTTTTATTCGCCCGTTTGGCCCCTCATTCCCCCTTGCTTCTTTTTCCCCACCGGTCTGCCATTTTAGTTTATTTTCTCACCAAGTGAGTGTCTGTGTTTGCTCTAGATTTTCATTCATTTTCCGCACGCCCACCACCAACACACGATCATCAAAACATATCCGATTGCCGGGGTTGAGGAAAATCGTTGGAAATGATACACTTTGGCCAGTCGACGGCGGCGGAAATTTCTTGGAACGAACCAAAGTCGTTATTGCTCTGTGTGTGAGTACGTGTGTTTGGTGAGGGAAAAAGGAAAATTGATTGAGTGTAAACGAACACCGAGTGTGGCATGTCGTCGTCGTCGTCGTCGTGAGCAATAAACTGTTCGGTTTTGGCTGGCAGGGTGGCCCAGGGGGCACCAAATGCTAAACGGGTCCGTTTGACCTTTGCACCCTTTCTCCAGACAGGGTGGCCTCGCAATGGCTTGGGGTGAAAATTTGTTGAAATGGAGAATTTCTTTAAGGGTTTGATTTCTCTTCAATTTTATTTGAGGGAAATTGTGACGTATTTCACAACTGATTTTCCTCTTTATTACCGGTCATTTCCGTCGACCTCCCCAAAACAGACACCAAACTATTTGTTGATTTTCGGTCAGTATTTGCCGCATTTCGGCGATGAGTTTGATTTGCTGCGGTTCGTCAAATGTTTTGGGTAACTAAATATCCGGAATTTATTCGCTTTTTGTTCGTCGAGCTGAATTATCAAGGGGGAACCCGCTTCACCCTCCCTCCCCCTCCCTTCAGTAAATAATATGTGAGCGAAACTATACATATTTAACACTGCTGGCTGGCTGGCGAGAGAATAAACATTCCCGTTTTGCCACATGGTGAGTCCCTTTTCACCGAACTCAACAAAATGAGGAGGGGAGGGGGTGGTGGTGTTTATCGTGAATTAGAGTGGCTGCTCATAACAGTTTTAGTTGCGCATATAAAATTTATTACGATACTTTTGAGATATTGGACACGTTCTCTTACTTTGGCTACCCCTGCTGCTTGGTCGAGAAGAAGGGGAGGTTCGGGGACACGTCGTGGGCTGGCATGATTATACCCTTTGACGACGACATGGCGTGACGATCCGGTCTTTTATTGGGCGCAATTATTAGCTATTATTTGTGTTTATATTAGGAGTGCAATCACGTTATGATTTTGTGTTGTTTCTGCCTTTTTATTTATTTGCTGCTTTCGTGATGTATTTCAACGGCCATTTAGTGAGTCACACGAAAGGGTACTTTCGTTGACACCTTCTTCGTTGGACAAATGCTAAATAAAACAATGTATTTTTTATATATTTTCAACTACCATGAACAGTATTCTTACAAAATTGTTGCTTGGTTTTTAAGACCAACACTAATAACATTTTGAGCCATATTTGTCAAAAAAAAAACCAGGGCTGCGGAGTCGGGTCATGTTTCAAACGACTCCGACTCCGGCTTTCTGAGATCAGTCGACTTCGACTCCAGCTTTCAACAAATTGTTGGCTCCGACTCTACATATTTTTAAATGTTTAAAAATTTAGTTAGCTAATATTTTGAAAACATTGATAAAAACGATTATTTAAATACTCTCTAAATGTCATGTTTTTCTCAAGGAAAATAAGCTCGAATCACAAAACTGATAAAAAAAGGTTTCTTGGTAACAATATTAAAACGTTATTAAAACAGAAATCAAAAAATATCTCCAGTTTTGAAGGCATTTTCAGAACAACAATTCAGAAGCATGAACCAAAATAGGCCGTTGCAAATATTTTTCAATATTTATGTGGGCCCTTTAAAATTTGTCCGAAAAACCAAAACATTTTTTTTTCAAAAAACTTCAAAATTTAAATTAAAATTTATAAAAATAGGAGCCAAATAAAAAAATAAAAAAATATTTAGCTATTTTGGAAACTAATGATTGCAAAACAACTGCACACCCCCCACAAAGTATGAGCCAAATAGCAAAAAAAAAAAAAAAACAAAAAAAAGTTGGGCCGTTGCAAATACTTTTCCAAGTTTATGTCGCCATTTTTGTGTATATGGAGCCAATAGTACTCGAAAATAACATTTGAGAAGGGCGTAAGGTATTTAAATATTTTTGTATTTTGTAATTTAAAAATTACTGTATCTCGAAGCCGTTGCGTCGTATCAAAAAGTGGTCAAAGACAAACTTGTAGGAAATTGGACGGACTTGGATGTATGGGCTTACAGATATAAGCTTAATTGCATTGCTAATAACTGAAAATAGAATTTTTCTTTTCAGTGTAATAGAAACCAGGACAGTAAAATTGTTTACGTCAATATAAAAACGATATAAATCAAAAAGCTGTCAAAGGCAAACTTATGGGAAATTGGACGAGCTTTCCGGTAAAAATATTTACGAGACTGAAAAACCAAGTCTGTCATAAAGAAATTGCCAAAAACCACCAAAAAACCAGTTTTTTCAACATTTTTATTTTTAAAACCGCTGTATCTTCCCAAGGATTGGACATAGGACAATGGTCAATATGGAGACTTTTATGTAAAATTGTCTGGAGAATCGATCCCCACTACTGGTTTTTAAAAATTTTGACGTTTAGACCACTTTTCAAAAAAAACAGTTTTAGTAAATGATTTTTGTATTTTTTTAGGAAAGACCATCCTGCATTTTTCGTCAGTCTTTTGGTAACATTTTAGGCTATTTCCTTTAAATTTAAGTTTTAGACTTAAAAATCAAAAAATCTCATTGATGTGGCGTGTATTTTTGTTTCAGTGTATTTTTTTTCAGAAAGCCCGTCCAATTTCCTACAAGTTTGTCTTTGACCACTTTTTGATACGACGCAACGGCTTCGAGATACAGTAATTTTTAAATTACAAAATACAAAAATAAATACAAAAATTAAATTATGAAAGCTTTTAATCAAGAATTACTTTTAGAAAGGGCTGAACACACTTAAAAACAGCCTATCCCACCCACACTCAACGTGAACTGTCACTTGAGCAAGTGGGATAAGCTGTTTAGTTACATTCTAGATTACACCCTTCTGAAAAGTTACATCTAAACTACCTACTAAACTTTGAAAAATATTTGCAACAGCCTTACTAAGAGTTTAGTTATGATTATTTTAAGATTTTTATGTTTTCAGAGATGGATTGGAAACATTTAATGACAAAAAAACAAATCTTGATAATTGAAATAACCAACTGTGATTGCTGAATCCAGAAGGAAATTACGAAATTTTCAGCAGAGCAAACCGACATTTGTTTTGCTAAAAAAGGCGTGTAAAATGCCTGGGCGTAAAATATTTTTTGCAATATTTTATGAAAATTTATGTAACATTACTCCCTGCAATATGTAGCCCATCAGTATAAGAATCCTACGTGACCAAAATGTGAGATATAGGCGTTTATTATTTTCAGACTTCATCTGTCTGATAGCCGAGCGGACTAAGGCGCCAGTCTTCACTGTGAATGCTGGGTCTGAATCCCGTCGGTTGCAACTTTTTTTTGTGTAGAAAAACATTACATGCTGAGTGTAATATTAAGTAACTTTTCTCACAGAAGTGATGTGCATGCTTTTTCACGCGTTTTACCATCGTTTTTTTTTTGTTTTTGCTGAAAATTCAGTATAACTAAACTGAATTCAAGCGAGAAAAAATTGGTGGGTTCATTTATTCCATACACTCCATGACATTTCATGCCAGAGAATGCTCAAAAGTTACCCACAAAACTGTTCGTGCTTTGGTTGGCCCCTCTTCACTGTTGCTGCTTTTTATTGTTATTGCATTTTTGAGTTTTGTAAACATTCCTAAGTGCTTATATTTATCACAGATGCTCGCACACTCACACAGTATCAGTTGGTAACTCTCTTTTTGTTTCCTCAACAACTTTGCCACGAGTTCATGTCGAGTGAAACGAACAAGTTTCCGTCGATATGGTTCCGAAAGTTGGCCGTTTGTCAGCAACATAATACCGAAACACACTCTCCCACCATTCGTGTATAGTAAAGTTAGTAATACGGGGGATGATTATTGGTCTCATCACCCAACTCTCAACGAGACACCGTCAGCATGTCTTAATTCATTTTCATCAACACAAGTCAGTCGCGCCAGTCAAAACAATTAATTTCCTCTTTCTTTGAAGGAGGGGGTTTAAGAAGATTCAAAATTCTAGCCAAGTCGTCGTTTTCGTCGCTGGTGTGAGCAAAGAATTTGACGCTGGAATGACGAAAATGTCTCAGCTCGCAGTCTCAGAGTAGTCTCACTAAAAAGGAAAGCAAGAGATAGTTGAGGAATTTGAGGCATTCTTGCTCGACACAACACGAGGGTGGTAGAAGAATTTGCCAGGTTCCTTCTTCGAGTGTCAATTTTCCGTGCCAAACCAGCCGGAAAATGGCATTCACACGGTCCATTTCAAGAGTGGGTGGAATGTGTGTTTGCGTGAATTGTTATGCAAAAGTTTTTGTTTGTTCGCCACCCTGTAGCGATTCAAAGTAGGTGCTTCCTGTAATTAAATCGGAAGTATCAGCCCAAAGAGGATTACATTTCCGGTGGAAAATGAGATGAAAAGCCGGCTTAATGCGATTGAACCATTATCGCATTGAACCGTTTAAAAACATATCAATCAACCAATCCCCCCGTTCGAGTTGGGTGGCGCAATTGCATTGATCCCCCCTAATGAGGTGGAAAATGATACACGCAGATTGAATGCGAAATTAACGGCGGCTAATTAATTAATCGCAACAATAACACACACACATTTTCACACACAAAGCTTATTTGTGGTGGTGGGGGAAGAACTTAATTTACTGACAGTGATGGCAATGTAGTGGCGGCGATTGAGTTCACACTCTGTTAATTTAAATAAGAGTTGAGTTGTGGGGGTGGGAGGTGGCAGGTGAAAGGAGCTCTCTGTTTGGGTTGAATTGGCAATGCTCACAGGTGTGCTAAATGCGATTAGAGAGTGCCGAGACTGCCTTGGCTAGTGGAGTGTAGTGAGTTATCCAGCAGTGGTATGAATATTGAATGGTCTCAATTGAAGATAATCGATTGAAATACATAATGCAGGGTAGGGAAAGGATTTGATTAGAATTTAGCACCGATTCGTGGCACTATGTTTCTGGAACGGAAATCAAATCTATGAAATATTGAATGATTCAGGGTTCTTGTATAATGTGATGCAAATAAACGACATTTTGAACCGAATTCCTAATCCCCACAATTTCAAATTTCAATGGAAATTCAAGTGCAATCAGGTAAAATCAATTTAACATGCATTTCCCTGCGTTTGTTTATTGAAAATGTTTGGGCTTATTTAAAAAAAATGGAATTTTACATTTTTTGAACACTAAAGATTTCAATACAACTAAACTAATGTAAATGACATTTAGGAACACTATTTTTATAAAAATGTCAAAACTATGGCTTGTAATTAGTGCGTCCGTCCCGGGAATTCACGGGACGAAAATCCCGGGATTTTTCCAGAATCGGGTATTCCCGAATCCTGGGATTTTTTAATAATTTGTCCCGGGAATTCCCGAAAAAAAACAAATTTTGGTCTGGAAATTCTGATTTGGTTGTGGAAATATATGAACAGTTGAATACCTCAGAATCGATAATAATTTTAAAGCATTATAATTTGTATTCGGCATATATCAGCATTAATTTGGTGTATTAGAGAAAATTCTTAAAATTTTAGTTTACCGATCTGCAAAATGCCTAGTGCTTTAAATATTTCCTATTTGATTTTATATATTTTTAAAAGATTGAGATATCTACTTATATTACTGATTTAAAAGGTGAAAAAAAATATGTTTCATCAAGCACTGGTATGTGGGGCAAATCAGGACAAATGAAACGAATCAAGACAGCTATTTAGTATTTTTTTTGCATGATGTTTTGAATTACTTTGGTTAAAACAGGAACAGAACAAAACAATTTCACAGAACACCGATTTTTTAATTTATTGTTCTAAAATCTCCTTACCTATTTAGACTGTTTTTTCCTAGTTGGCGGTAGTAACTTAAAAATAATTTGTAAAATATGTTTTTTGCAAACGTTTTTTGAGAAAGTTAAACATTTTAGCACTTGTATCAATAAGTAAAATTTTCAAATTATTTTTAATTTTAACGGTGAATTTATTTAACACATGGATGTTTGCAAAAATTTCATTCAAAATGCGTTTATTCTGGTTTGCAAAAGATGTTGTAAGCAACTTGTTGTAAAACTTGATTTTTCCTGCACTTGTCGTATTTCTAGATAACTTTTTCAAAACAATAATTGCGCCAAGAGTTTGCTATGTACATAGGACCTTTTGAAAAAGTAATCGAGATTTATCCGATAAATGTACAACTCGTGCTGAAAAAATCTTCTTTTTGCCACTTGTTGCATACATTTTTATTATGTAAAACATGAAATTCAAAACTTATCTTAAATTTTACATTGGCTGGTGTCATTTAATTTGTTGTCGCCTCTTGTTTTTAAAGATATTTTCAAAGAAATTTTCCAAGCTTTTCGGATCATGTCAATTAAAATAGAAATATATTTGTAATAAGCTTATTTAATTTGAATCACATTGTAGTTCATTTAAAATCCAAAGCACAACAAAGAACAAAAAAACTTATTTTAATTTTATATAGGCTTTTTAAAAACTGTCGTCCTTGTATAGATTGAAGTGTAGATTATCAGCAATTTATATTTATTTATTTATTTATTTATTCCGTATTGTAACTTAAGACATTGTCTTTTTTAATGTTACATTGTGTGTTCTGCTTGAATTCAATTTACTTTAATGAACTAAAACTAACTTAGGTTCTCTTAATTAACTAATGGTTTAGATTGAGGTTGATAAGCAGATCACGCTTGAAAATATTTTTGGAAGGAGTTTGTTTTAACGTTACAGGTAGACTATTCCAATTTGCGATGCCTCTTGCAAAAAACGATTGACTATAATAAAACGAGCTATGATTAGGTATAAGAAAGCTAAATGTTCTGGTGTTTCGAAAAGGTAATAACTTTTCAAATAGGTAATTGGGTTTCTTGGAGTTGATGATCCTATGCAATACCATACATGAACGATATTTATAAAAATTAGAAAAATTACATCCAATTAGTCTTTTTTGTAAATGTGAAACATGAGAATATCGATTTAAATTGAAAACATATCTTACGCATGCGTTTAATGCAATACGTAATCTATCCACGTGCATACCAGAAGCATTAGAATATATAAAATCAGTATAAATGAAGTGTGGAAAAATAAGTGATTTGAATAAACAAAGCTTAGTTTCAACATCAAGGTGTTTAGTTGTCAAAGTAAGCTGTTTTAAAGCAATGTAAATTTTCTTGCACTGAGATTTAATTTGAAGATCCCATTCTAAATTATTTTTAAAAATGAGTCCCAGATTATTTGCTTCTGTAACAAAAGAAATTTGTGAACCATTCAGATTCAAGTTCGGAAAATCAGGTGGTATTCTCAATTTACTGATTAATAATGCTTGAGCTGATTAATAATTGATTGAGCTAATTCTATGATTTTATGCTTGAAAACATAACAAATATAATGAAAACTTAGATTTTATTACTGTTTAAAAAATTTCCCGGGATCCCGGGAATTCCCGAGATTCCAAAAATATTTTTCCCGTTTCCCGGGAAATTCAAAACCCAGGAAATTTGGACGCAATACTTGAAATTTCATTTTTTATAGTTTTTTTTTAATTTGTTTGCCGTTTCCTCTGTTTGGAGTATATTTGAAGAAAGGAGATTTGCTCTTTTGCTCACTATCTTGTCTCCGCAGAGCAATTAAAAGTCATCATCAATTTTCATCCTCATTTAGTTTTCGCCGATGCCGCTTTTTTAAAAGAAATAAAAAAACAGTGAAATTTGAAAGTTACTAAAAATACAAGCACATTAAAAAACTATTGTAAATTTATTCAGTGTTGTTATTGCCCATGTCATTACCTCAATATCCATCAGTTTCATCTCAATTTTGTATGTCGCTAAATTGCCTTAAAAACAACAACAAAAAAAATAAGACAATACAACGTGCTGGTGGGGACGATGGTGCCAGCTGAACTCAATTACCGTCGTGACGTGCCACCGAGACCGACCGCGTCAGGCCCGTAAAGTGATACGGGTTCAAATCCCGCTGGGTTCTGGGATGAAAATGTTTGCTCTCTCGCTCTCTCCTTCCCACTCTAATCTAGCGGATAATAAGTGAGATGAATGCGCGTGAGGCCAAACGCGACAAATTACTACCAACCATTTTTTTTGTGAGCTCATTTTTTCTGGCTTACACGTAAAATTAGTTTCGTCTTATTTTTCACCATTTTCAATTTGTATAATTTTACCTTTACATCCAAAAAATACATTTTTTTCAGAGTGCAATTATTTACTCTTATTTGAAACCAATTTTGTTCAATAAAGTCTGTTGAATTGTGTATTTTTACAGCAATAAATTTTAGCGTGTACCCAAACACACGCCAAGTCGCACCACGTCCTGATGGTCGATGAAGAGGGTCCCGCCCGCGTGTAAAAGATCTCTGTGGCTCAATGACTCAGGATGTCGACGACGACGAGTTGTGACAAGCTGCTAAATATCTGGTCGCCGCGTTTCTATTAATATTTTTTCGTGTCGTACAAGCTGTTTCGCTTTTCCTGTCCCCATCTGGGATTTGAGTGTTGGTGTGTTGTGTATTCATTTTTTAACGGAAAATGTTGAAAAATGAGTAATTTCCCACGTGATTTATGGACGACCAATCGACCGGGGAGAGTGAATTAGCCCAGTCACTCTTCTTGGCCTTCTTGATCGTGTTTTGGGTAAACAAAAACTCTCGTGCAAACAGGCGACATGTGGAAAATGATCTCAGCTGTCATAAAGTGGGTAGATTTCTTGGCGATCCTGCTGCTGCTGGCTTCTTCCGAGTTCTTCCCACTTTTTTTTTTCTCTCAGCCCAAGCCATCCCAAGCTAGCGGGTGTTATATTGTCTTTTGTTGAAGGTTATTTCGAGGATTTAAAGTAAGCAAGCTTTCGTGACTAATTGAGACAGCGGGGTGTAACATTTGGTGTTTTCTTACTGAGCCAAATGATGGAGCGTGACGACAACCGTCCGGAAAGCGTAGGGTGGTTCTCAGCATAAAAATTTGATATGTAGTGTTTTTTTATTTTAAATGCCAATTTGTAAAAGAATACTCCCAGTTTTTTTAAACGTATTTTTTAAGTTCTTGAACTATTTATTCAACAAAATATTATTTTATGAAAATATTTGAACATGGCTAACAATTCAATTATTTTACAATTTTCAGTAAAATTATTGAAATTGATAGAAAATGTTTGGTTTTGGAGGAAAGGTGTTAAATAAAATAATTTCTAATAGATTAGTGTTTGGCAACAAATTGCGTATAATTTTATTTTTCCAGATTGATGTTCAAATCTTGAGCTTTTGGAAATAAAAACATAGATTGTTTGAAGGAAAAAAAATCCACAATTGAATACTTGAAAAAAAGAAATTTTTCCTCTCTCAATTTTTAGTTCTGCAAGATGCATGTTGGCATAAATGTCTCAAAAAGTTAAACAAGTTCAACACTGTTTGGCCAACAACGCGGTCTGGTACTAAGTAGACATTATCAGTTTTTTACAGTTATCCTTTTTTTCTAACAATTTTTCTACCATTTTTAATCTAATTTGAACCTTGAGAAATTTAACCAGGGGTTTGCAAACAAACTTAATAGAAACCATTTCTTTGAAGTTCTTGAATCTAAGTGACGATTCGACCTATTTTTTATCACCCAAAAATTACTATTAAGTACTTAGAAGTTCATCAAAAGCACTCTCTTAAATATAAACCAAAAAGTGCAACAAGTGGCAAAATGAAGATTTTTTCAGCACGATTCGTACATTTATCCAACGAGGCTTGCCGAGTTCCTTGCAACATTTTATGCAAAAGAAAAGTTGCACTTTTCTCAACTAAAAAAATCCAATCAGCTGATTTTCACTATTTCAGCAACTTGTTTTGTAAAACTGTTGACAGAAACTTGCTTGCTCACTTCCAATTTAGCTATTTATCACTTTCAGTTGAAAGCGCTTTTAATGAGCGTAATTGTAATTGAACATCAATTCGGCTAACTAACGTCCAAAAGATTGAAGAAATAATGGTTTCTTTTAAAAGAAAAACAAAACCCGTCGTGATGTATATTTTTAGGACATTCCTCCCAAATGACATAGAAAAGCCCACTCAAAAGTTATGAGCACTTATGAAATGATGGCCGCGTTGGATGGGTATTCGGAAGACCTTTCCAATGTGGTTTATATTTTAAAGATTATTCTATCTAAAGGTAAAAAGGTAAAAAATTAAAGTAATATTGATAGCACATTTAAAAAAACGGATGGTTGGATTGAATGAAATTACTATAAAAAATTGAGAAACTCACCAACCACCTAATTGTTGATTAAGTAACTAAATAAATAAACAGTGCAACTATCGGGCACTGTCCTCCAATGTTATAAATCAAGGTGATCTCATCATCGGTAGATGAGAATACTAACGCTGAGAAATTCCCCTGGAGATACATTAACCCCCATACAAATGCTGTTGATTTCTGCTCATTACACAAATGTACCACAAATAAAGCCACAGCGAAACCGGAAGCTAAACTCTGCATTTCCGTGTTCTTACTATTTGATCATAATAACAAATCAACACCACCAAACGTTGGAATTCTCCTCCGTATGGTGTGTTCATACATCAACACAATGTATACTGAAATGTTAGCACAAGTGAATTACCATTGCGGGAGGGGGGTGAGGATTAATCTTCCATTGTCCTTCGCCACCACACCCCCAACGGGAGTGGCCGACAATGTGGTCTCGGGCAGGTTTGACTGCGTGACCAGCATATTGAAACGGTGACGATGATGAACTTGCACCGTGACACGAAATTACAATGTGTTACTATAAGTCTTAGTGCAAGTTGGGGTCGCAACATCTACAACAATCTCAATTTAATAATTTTTAATTAAAAAAAACAATACTAATAATATTTTCTCTTCTCCCTTCCAACAGTTCCCACAAAGCTGGCCCAGAAACGTCCCGCGACCAGTCCGGCCCCGCCCGTCCCGTCGCCCCAGCTTCCCCCGATGCACCACCATCCGTCTTCCGTGTCGCCAATCTCGAACCACCTGAACCATCTGCCGCCGTCGTCCGGTGTCGCATGTTCGACCATCCCGCACAATACTCCCGTGGGCGTGGTCCAGCCCTCGCCGAATTCGGCCGCACAGAATGCTTCCTCGGCGGCCAACAGTGGCGGCGGCAACAGTCGGGGCTCATTTGCGGCCGCGCTGAGGAATTTGGCCAAGCAGGCCGACGTTAAGGATGATGAACCTGGTGGTGGGGGAGGAGGCGGCGGTGGTGGTGGAGGAGGAGGTCCCGATCGGTCCGGTTCCGACCGGCAGGTAGATCGTCGCTCGCAGATGGAAGACTCCCGGGGCAACGCCATGTCGGAGAGTCGGGCGAGGAGTGCTGCCGAAGCGGTGCAGCAGCGCGTCAACAACGAGTCGAAGAAGCGCTCGTCGCCGCAACCGCCGGAGAAGATTCAACGGCTCAATCCGGGCTCGGCGGCGAGCGGATCGAGCTCGTCGGGTGTGCTCAATCCGGAGATGTTGGCACGGAGTGGCTTCCAGCCGTACAGGCCCGACGAACGGCTGACGCATCCGGCCGGACCGTTTCCGATGGACGCGTACGGTGCCGCGTTCGGGTCGATTCCCGGAATGCCGCCAGGTAAGAATTTGATTTTGTTATTTTTTTTTGTGTGCTGAATTTACATATTATTTGGTAGATTACATTGAATTTTAAAACTCAAATTAAAAATTCGCATATTTCAAAATTTAACTAAAGTGCTGCCTTGGCAACATCAGGTGATTTGTGTGATCGGAGCGATACCCTAGTCCACGCATATTTCCTCCCCTGTCGACTGTGTGAAATGTGATCCGGTCACAGAATTCTCTTGGCTGTAAAATTTACGTAGTAGGGCTAGCCGCGTAATATATTTTTGGGTGTTCTTGGATATATTGCAATCATTAATCTTGGCAAAAAAAATGCTTCGGGTTTAATTTGACAATTAGATGCATTTGCATCTGTGTTAGATTAGATCAGATTTAAAAATGATTGTAGACATAATCTAAATTTGTATTATAATAGGGGTCATTCACAAATACCGTAGTCAGTAACCAAAACATTACCCATACGCGTGCCCCTCCTTTTGTCAAAGTCTAGTCACGCCACTGAGTGAAAATCCAAAATTGCCTCATAAAGCTGAATATAAAACGCAGAATCATGAAATGCCAAAAAATAAAGCGATGGATTTTTTTGTTTTGTTTATGGATATTTAAAACAAAGGGTGAAACCATAAACCATTTATGTTCTATCCATAAAAGAATCAGAAATTGACAAAAAAAAATACATCGAAAATATTGAAATAAAAAATTGAAATAAAAAAAAATAAAAAAAAAGATTTTTAAAAATAAAAAAAAAGAAATTTAAAAATTTAGGAGTTCCAATACGTGTAATTTGCCATATCCGGAAAATTTAAATAAAATAATATACACAATCTAAATTAAAAATATTTTAAATTTCCAAGTTAAAAATTCAAGAATTTTAAATACAGAATTTCAAGCATGCAAAAAAAATATTTCAAAGTTTAAAATTAAAAGTAATAAGTCAAACATTCAATAACCTTAAAATTTTGAAATTCTGCAATTCAAAAATCTAGGGACCTGAAAAAATTATGTACTAAAAAATTTCGAACAATTAAGATTTAAAAAATATTATTCATAAAATTGAAAAAATACAAATTTTAATTTCACGAATTTTCAATACATGATTTAAGGCATGCAACAAAATATTTTAAAGTTGAAAATTAAAAATAATAAGTCAAAAGTTCAATAACTTTAAAAATAAAAATATCGGAAATTCAACAATCTAGGGACCTGAAAAATTTAATAGTGTCCGTCCTCGATTATTCGCAGTCCATTAATTTTTCTCAAAATTTGGATTTTTATCAGAAAATTTTACTTCAAAAATGCTTCATAGTTATTTTACTTTTTGTAAATTAAAAAGGCGTCAATTTAGAATTTAGGCAGTTAAGAATTGTAGAATATCTGAATCTTAGAGTTTTTGATTTTCTTTTTTTTTTGAATTTGAGAGCTTTTTTTTGTTTTCATTTTTTATTTTGCATTTCTTAAATTTAGATTCATGAAATTTGTTATGTTTTGTTTCGTCTATCTTTTTAAAATTCTGGTTTTTAATTGTTTTATTTTGAATTTCTGTCTGTATATTTTTTTTTCAACAATAAACATAAGCGCACGCACCGCCACTTGATTTTTAGCCGAACTTTCTACATTTTTGCTGTCTTGTTTTTGATACATAAAATACCTCAAAAATAAAAAAAAAACTTAAATATTTTGTTTCTTATATTGTTTTTTTAATATATATTTTTTATATGTATTTTTTTAATATATATTTTTCTAATTTCGATTTTGTTTTAATTTACAATTAAAAAAGGCTAATGCGTATTTTATTTGAAGAGGGCAAAACAATGATAAAAATTGAAGAAAAAAAAACATGTCCGATTTTGACAAAAGGACTTTTTTGAATGTTATTGGATTCCCTATTAATAAATAAAATTGTAAATTTCGGGCATAAGTGGTATGGAATCAGCGCTCTTATACGCTACCATGCGTCGCCCTTATTTTTGCTACCCGCATAGATAAACATGGATGCGCATGGTTTCTCAACATTATTCCATAATATTTCTAGCCAAAATTTTCAATTATTATTATTGACAGGGAATCCACTAAAATTCAATTCTGTTGAATGCAGCATGCTCAGGGATCCCAAATCTATCATTCCTTGACAAAACTGAAGCGTTTACTGACATCAATCACAAAAATGTAGAGTTGTGCTATTGGAGACTGAAACCATTGCCGTGTTGTTAAATTGATAACATATTGGAGCAATTCTCTACCAAAACCGGAAATGGATTTTATTTGTATTTTTTGATTTGGCTCAAACTTTGTGGGGGCCTTCCCTATGACCATATAAGCTATTTTGTGGCATTGGTTCACCCATACAAGTCTCCATACAATTTTGGCAGCTGTCCATACAAAAATGGTATGTAAATATTCAAACAGCTGTAACTTTTGAGTGAATTTTCTGATCAATTTGGTGTCTTCGGCAAAGTTGTAGGTATTGTTTAGGACTTTTGAGAAAAAAATAGGTACACGGAAAAAAAAATTGCAGATTTTTTTATCAACATTTTTTTTACTAAAACTCAATTTCCCAAAATACGTATTTTTTGATTTTCGAGATTTTTTGATATGTTTTAGGAGACAAAAATCCGCAACTTTTGAGCCATAGAGAAACATGGTCAAAAAATCTGCCGCCGAGTTATGAATTTTTGAAAAAAATAGTGATTTTTGGAAAAAATCGAAGTTTTATGCAAAAACAAGTTTGTTATTACTTATTAATACAAAATTGAATTTGCAATCGAAAAGTACTTTACAGATTTTTTGATAAAGGGCTCCGTTTTCAAGATATGGCAACCGAAAGTTTGATTTTAGCGAAATATTTGCAGTTTTTCAATTTTTAAAATTGTGACCATGAGTGACCATTTCTAAAAATATTTTTTTTTTGAAAAGTTCAAAAAATTTGCTATAAAATTGTCTAAGGGACATTGAAGATTGGACCTCGGGTTGCTGAGATAGAGCCACTAAAGAAACACGAAAATTGAAGTTTTCTAAGTCTCACCCAATCAGCCCACCATTTTCTAATGACGATATCTCAGCAATTAATGGTCCGATTTTCAATGTTAATACATGAAACATTCGTAAAATTTTCCGATCTTTTCGAAAAAAATATTTTGAATATTTTTAAATCAAGACTAGCATTTTAAATGGGCGTAATATTCAATATTTGGCCCTTTTAAAATGTTAGTCTTGATTTAAAAATTTTCAAAATATGTCTTGAAAACGGAGTCCTTTATCAAAAAATCTGTAAAGAACTTTTCGATTGCAAATTCAATTTTGCATTAAAAAGTAATGTCAAACTTGTTTTTGCATGAAAATTCATTTTTTTCCAAAAATCACTATTTTTTCAAAAATTCATAACTCGGCGGAAGATTTTTTGACCATGTTTCTCTATGGCTCAAAAGTTGCGGATTTTTGTCCCCTAAAACATATCAAAAAATCTCGAAAATCAAAAAATACGTATTTTGGGAAATTGAGTTTTAGTAAAAAAAAATGTTGATAAAAAAATCTGCAATTTTTTTTCCGTGTACCTATTTTTTTCTCAAAAGTCCTCAACAATACCTACAACTTTGCCGAAGACACCAAATTGATCAGAAAATTCACTCAAAAGTTATAGCTGTTTGAATATTTACATACCATTTTTGTATGGACAGCAGCCAAAATTGTATGGAGACTTGTATGGGTGAACCAATGCCACAAAATAGCTTATTTGAGTCAAAGAAAAAAATACAAAAAATAAAAATGGTCGAAATCGGCCGATTTCGTAGAGAGTTGCTCATTGGTAGATTTTCATGAAGCGTTTCATTGGTTAGTTTTCACAAGGTGAAAAGTTTCAAAAAAAATCCATCAAAACGAATTCTAATGCTCACTTTCTTTCCCTACAGGCAACCTCTTCAATCCGGCCGCGCTGGCCTACCACGATCCGGCCATCTACCTGGATCCGCGCTTCCAGATGCTCCGGGCAGCGAATCACCACGCGGCCGCCCACCCGCTCTACTCGTCGCTTCCGTATCCGCCAAATCTGTACGCGGGGATGATTCCCGGCATGGGCATGCAGGCGCAGAGCATCCACGAGCACCTGAAGATGCAGGAGGAGGAACGGCGGGCCCGGATGCGGGAAGAGGAACGGGCCCGGGAGGCACGGGAAGCGATGGAACGGGAGAAGGAGATGCGGGAACAGAGGGAGAAGGAACAGCGGGAAAAGGAACAGCGCGAAAAGGAACAGCGGGAGAAGGAACAGAGGGAAAAGGAACAGCGGGAGAGGGAGATGCGGGAGAAGGAGGAACGGGAACGGAGGGAACGGGAGAGAGAGCAGAGGGAGCGAGAGAGGGAGAGGATGATGGCGGCGAGTGCTCAGCATATGATGCATCACTCGCTTTCGAGGCCGTTCTTCCCGATGGGATTGGCGGCGGGTTTGCCGTCACCGTTGGGTTTGCAGATGCGTGCGCAAGGACCGCTTGGAATGCAGGGTCTGCCGTCGCCCCACCACGGGTTGCATCCCTCGTTGAGTTTGGGAATGGGGTTAGGATTACCACAAGTGCCACAGCAGTCCCACGCGCCACCTCCGACGAGTCTTGGGGGTCATCCGGCGGGGATTCCAACGAGTTTGGCCGCGGCGTACAGCCACAGTCTGCCACCGTCCTCGTCGATGAGTTCGGGCTATCACATGAGCAGCTTGAACTTGTCTCACCCGCAGAACCTCAGCCTCGCTGGCCACATTCCGCCTCCGGCGCACGGTTCGCTGAATTTGTCCGCCGCGTCGACGGTCATTTCTTCGGCTTCCCAGCAGCAACAGCAGCAGCACCACAATTCGGCCCCGCTCTCCCTCTCGACCAAATCTCATCCGAGCGTGGTCAGCAGCGCAAGTTCCGGTCTTCCGCCGCACCACTCGCACTCCCATCCGTATTACTCGTCCTCGGGCGGCAGTCCGCTCTCGTTGAGCAGCAAGGTCGGCAGTCGGACCGCGACCCCGCCAATGACCGCACAATCACCGTCAGTTCCTCACCATCCGTCGGCAGCGGCCCCGGCCATCGGCGGATCACCACTGTCTGTAAATAGTACAAACATCGCTAGTATTAACCACCATCCGCACCACCACCGCCAGGGTTCGCCTCAAACGGCACCCCCACCCGGCGCTCTGGTGGCCGCACCCAAACCCCGAACCGCTGCCGGTTCTCCACCGCAGCAGCAGCAGCAACCCACTCCGATCAACCCGCTAGATAGCAGCAAAACAACTCCGGTGGCACCGCCCGAGGCCAAACCGACCACGACGCCACCGACCGAGGACCGAACCACACCCAAACCAGCGGCCGATCTCCCCACGGAGAGCAACGGCGCACCACCGCAGCCCCCAACAGCGGAAGAACTCAAACGGGCAACGCCCCCGAACGGAACGGCAGCGGCCGCCACCGAAAACAACAAAGACGACAAACGAAACGATTCCGCGGCCAAGGAGCAAGAATCGTTGACGACGACACCGCCAACGGCGGCGACGTCCGACCTGGACAAAAAGTCGTCCCCACCACTCAACGGAGGAGGAGGCAGTCCGGTTCCGGCTGGAACGCCTCCGGCCGTTTCGCAGCCACCTTCTGCAGGTAATAATAACACAATCAGTACTAGTACTAGCAACAAGACCGGCGGCGGCGCCGATGGTCAGAAAGATGGGGGTGAGGAGAAGAGCAGTAACGGTAACGGTTCGAACGGAAGTACCGAACCGGACAGCGGGAACAAGTCGAAACAGAGTCCCGCTGCGACCACAGCCGGTAGCAACGGCATCGGCAAAGATGGTCGATGATGAAATTGAGTATTTATTTTCTCAAATTTTGAAAAAAAAAAAAAGAACTTCCAAAGCGTTTTTGACAAGGCACACAATCGAGAGCTAATTTTTTGTGTTTTTTTTTCTTTGAAGAAAAAAGGTAGTTTTGTGGGCTACCTTTAGTTAGAGAGTGACTGTATGATTGAGCGCGTGTGTACCATTCTTAATTATCGTGTAAATATAAACAGTGTAACAGTGAGCAAAATAAAATCTAGAAAAAAACACAGCAATCATTTACCCTCAATGTTTTCCGTTCCGAGCAATTCTCCCGTGAATGAGCAAGTTTTCTGTAATAAAATTTTTGAACATTCATTTGGCTAAAAAAAATAAACTTTATTTTTCAGGCTTAGCAGCTGTCCAAACAAAATGCTTTCAATATATTTTCAGTTGAAACCGGTGTTTTGAAAACGGATTTGATCTAATCGACTTGGTGTCTTCGGCATTTTTTAATCGTTGAGAAAAATTTCAAAAAAAGGATGAGATACAAAATAATCAATACCAGTTAAGAATCATAAAATTATCGAAATTGTTTAAACAATAAAAACAAAATCTTTTAATACTTAAAAATACAAATGATATAAAAAATCTTAAAATCTCTTAGGAATAATTTCCTTAAAAAATTGAAATCTAATAAAAAAAACAAAAGTTCTTTAAAAATTAAAATTATCAACTTTGTAGGGATTTCTTCAAAAAACAATAATTTTCGCATTATAAAATTGTACGAATTTAAATAATATTTTTTTAATTCTTAAATTGAAGTTATGCATTTTTTAACTCTTTAATTAAATTCATAAATATTTAAAATTATTTAATTTATAAAATTATAAACTATCATCTTTTTTCTAGAACTTTCTGAAATTGTTTGATTTTTTGATAAATGCACAAAAATGGCCCTTTTAAAATTCTCTAGTTTTTTTATAAAGGAATTAATATTACCATTTCAAAAAACATTTTTTAATTATTTATTTTTTAAAGAAATTGTAACTTTTTAATCTTGCCAGTACGCTTAATAAAATTTTTACTTTGTTTTTTTTTATTTTTTTTTAGATTGGGATTTCTTAATTTGCCAAAATTTATTAAATCCTCTTATTATTGAAGTGCTCAAAACATAAAAGAATAAAAGCATCATTTCAAGAAAATCTCTTAATATAATTTAAATATTTCTTGCAATTTAAAATTTCTTAAAATTCTTCATATTTAAAATTTAATATAAAAAATTGTCAAAATCCATAAAATGATTAAATTGTAAAAAAAAAAATCTTAAATTTCTTTTTTATCTGATCTAAACTAATCTAATCTAACCCTAAATTTCTTTTTTTTATTCCAAAAAAAATTTTTTTAATAGTTTTTGAGATATTTTAAATTTGTTTTTTTTTTATGCGGAAATAAAGATTTTATTTGAATTTTATTTTTCAAGGTTCAGAAAACTATTTTTTTAATTCGGTGTTATATTTTTAAACATACTTTTATTCGAATGATCAGAAAATTACATCAATATTTATTTTTTTAATTTTATATCTCAGTTGAATTATTCTTGAGCGTTTTTAATTGTTGAATTTTGAAATGCTGTTTGAATCAATACTTTTTTTTTAAATCCTCTATTAAATAAATAAAATACTTAAAATTACCTTAATTTTAAATTTAAAAAAATGTATTTTTTAATTCTTAGAATTTTCGAAGTGTTTTCAAACAATTTTTTTCATCATTTTAAAATTCTTAAAATTAATCAAAATAAATTCATTAATTGTTCTTGATATATATTTTTTAATTTTAAGATTTTTAAAACTGCCTAAATTTAAAAACTAAAAAAAACATAATTTGAAAAAACTTCAATATTTCTTGCATTTTTTTACTTTCCTCAGATTTTTTTTTAGAAATTTCAAAATAATAAAATGTAAATTTGCGAAGTCCATAAATGATTCAATTGTTAAAAATAGTTAAATTTTCTTTTATTCAATTCCGAAAATATACAATTTAAGTTTGTAAAATTATTATTATTTTCAAATGCCAACATTCTTGAAAAAAATATAATTGCTTCTTTCTTAGGATTCGTAAATTTATTTGTTTATTTTATTTCTTTTTAAAATGCCTTAAAAAAATAAACTAACTTTATTCTTGATCGCTTTTAAAAAATTTAAGATTTTTAAAATTGCCTGAATTGATAAAATCCTAAAATTTTTCAATTTTTCAAAATTTTAAAGTTAAGCATAATTTAACAAAAATCTGTTAATTTCATAATTTTAATATTTTTAACATTTTAAAATGATTAAATCCTTTAAAATTCTTTTAAAGATTTCTGTTTTGAAATAAATTGGCGTCCGTTTTTTTTTTTTCATTTTTCCCATCAACATACAAATTTACCGAAGACTCAAATTAAATCAGCTGAACCATTCTCAAAACGTCGTTTTCGGCGTTATTAATAGCATTTTTTTATGGAAATGTAAAAAAAAATGCTCTTTTTGGGAGGGTTACTTGCTCATCTGTATATCGTGTTTACGTTCAACAATCATCTTACGGTTACTAGCCGGAGCAGCTTGGGTTAAGATTATCTAGTTTTATTAACCGCCTTTGAATTACGTTTATTATCGGTAGAGTACATTGTAATATCTTATCGTAAAGTTTATGATTAATATTATTATTATTATTGCTTATAGTGTTATCGAGCAAAAAATCATTTACATTTATAAAGAGAAGAAAAAACGACAAAGAAAACAGACAAAAAATAAGTTTAAATGCTACCAATCAAAAGAAAAGTAAGTAAAAAAAAGGAAACAAAAATCAACTGAACAATATGCTTAAACTTAGTAATACAAAGCTACTATAAAACAAATAAAATAAATTAGCACGCAAGTTAGTGAATAAATGGCGCGATATAATTTATTGGAGAAGAAGAACAAAATAAAAAAAACACACACAACTAAAAATTTACCAGTTTTTGCCTGAATTGGCAAGAAGAAAGCAATCAATTCTCTTAAGGCGTTTACGCTTCTTACCTTTTTCTTCTTCTTCTGTTTTTGTTCAAACGGTGGTGAATGAATGAGACTTTGATGCAAACAATATGATAGTTTAGTCGCTAAGTGAGACAACGTCTGCGCACAAACACACCTTTTTACAATCTGCTTAAAATCGTGAGAACCCTGGAATGTACTGTGAGATTGTGTCGAAATAAAGCTTATACATATAAAGTGCATCAGAGAAACTATTTGATAGTTGGTAGTATTTAGGATGTATGCAACAAAAAAACACACACACACAAGCAACATTATCTGGTAATTATTATTATTATTAATATTATCACTAGTTTTGGTAAATGTGACGACGAGTTATAAATATAGAGCGCAAGAACCTGTGTATAAAAAGGAAGAAAGAATGAAATGCACCTTTATATGAAAACGAGATCGGTTTTATTGTTTTGTGTTTTTATTTGTTTCGTTTCACATTATCCCTTTTGAGTTGTCTTCCTTTGATTTGGTGTCTTTATTGAGTTCGTTTCGTTGGTATTTTCATGTTCTCTCTCAAAAATCAGTTTTATGAACTGTAAGTCGAGCAAAACATTGTAATAGGGCCGAAGCCGAAGTGTAAACAAAGAGTCTGTCCTGCTCGTTCCTAATGTAAACGTCAACTGACGTGAGCAGGATAGAATCTTTGCTTACACTTCGGCTTCGGCCCTTTTACATTGTTTTGCTTGAAGTGCCTTAGTACAGAAAAATTAAAGTGTTACATACAAGTAAATTTGTTTTTCTTTTACTCATGAACCGGTGGCCTACGCATAATTGTCCAACCAATATTTATCTATTTTCAAAATAAACTATTCTTACGAAGCAGTTAACAACTTTCCTAGTCTGATTTGTTACCATATGTTTTCGCTTTTTCAAAATTAAATTTGGACTAAGGTCCAGGTACAGATAAATCTATATTTTACAGATTTTTCGACGCCAAAAATCACCAAAAAACTGTATATACAGATTTTAAAAAAAATGATTATATTTTTAAAAAATCAACAATTTAAGTATGCTTTAATATGATTAAAAAGTTGAAATCTGCTGTTTAAAATTTAAAATTCTTCTTCGGCTCCGAATTCGACATGATACAGATAAAGTACTGATTTATTTTTAGGAAAATACAGATCTGCTTCAAATTAATCTGTCATCGTTGAGGCCAATGCAACTTTTTAGAATAAATTGAGTAACGTTTATTTTTTTTCCATTTTTAATAAACTTAAAGCTTAAAAATCTTTTAACCATCTTTTTACAATTTGTAACCTTCTTCAAATTTCTATTTTTGGAACGGCAGATCGAAAAAAACATGTTACCCTATAATTAAAAGAAATTTGTGACTGTAGCAGAACTGTAACAATGTCTATTTTAGATCACGCCTAACTATTGAAATTATGATAGGGGATCTGTTAATATATCCCTGTCAACCCTTCAAAATAAAATGCTATAAAAACTTTGTGATAAAAAACATCAACAAAAGCAACATGAGCATTAGAGTCCTTATTTACTAATTTCCTAAAAAGCCCTATGTCAATTTGTATGTACAACTGTAAAAAAAAACACGACTAAAAACCATTTCTTATCACTGTTTTACATTTTAATGCAAAAATAAATAAAATGACAAGACAAAATTTTTTCTATGAATCAACTATGGTTCCCTTGGGACGAGCTGTCAATTAGAGGAGCGTCCTTTTAACGTTAAACATGGATTTTTGGACTTTCAACAAACACTTGTTTTTTTGGGAAAACATTTTACTCGTTTTTTTCACTTCGGTTTTTGCCTTCCTCACCTTACTGAGGAAAGGCTATAAAATCACTCGAAAAATGAACTTTTTAATTTGACCTCGTAGACCCACCTTCACGTATACATATCGACTCAGAATCATGTTCTGTGTGGATGTGTGTAGGTGGGTGGACAAAAAAATTGTCACTCGATTATCTCCGGACTGGATTAACGGATTTTGACCGTATTAGTCTCATTCGATCCGTCTTGGGGTCCCATAGGTCTCTATTTAAAATCAGCAAGTTTAGTTAAGCACTTCAAAAGTTATGCTAAAAAACGATTTTGACGTATGTCCGTAAGATTGTAAAAAGGGTGGTTTTTGCAAGAAAACCTATCATGTTATACATTTTCAGAAAGGTATTGAAAAGACCTTTCCAATGAGCCCAAAACATCGTGGATCTGACAACCCTATCAAAAGTTATTAGCACTTAAGTGTTATTTATACACTTTTTGGAGGCCGGATCTCAGATATTTCAATGAAGATGGTGTCCGGGTCCATCACGCGACCTGTCGTTTGTTAGATAATCGAAAGACCTTTCAAATGAGCCTAGAACATCAAGGATCTGACCACCCTATCAAAAGTTATCAGCACTTAAGTGTTATTTATACACTTTTTGGAGGCTGGATCTCAGATATTTCAATAAAAATGATTTCCGGGTCCATCATGCGACCCATCGTTAGTTAGATAATCGAAAGACCTTTCAAATGAGCCTAAAACATCGAAGATCTGACAACCAAATCAAAAGTTATTAGCACTTATGTGTTATTCATACACATTTTGGAGGCCGGATTTCAGATATTGTGATAGAAATATTGTCTGAATCTTTTTTTTGCGAACTATCGTTGAATAGTTTTTTTATCAGATTGCCAATGAGCCAGAAATATTGAAGGTCAGCGAACCCTATCAAAAGAAATGAGTAATAAAGTTGATTTGTTAAACATGTGAAGGGGGAATGTTGCTATTTTTACTGAATGAATTGACTTTATGAATGTGAGGAAGGCACCAACCACCTAAAGGTGGATTAAGTAACGTTTATGTTTTCAAGGTACTGCCATTTAATTTAACCTGATTTTGCCAGAAAATATCCAGTTTTTCGATTTTTTTATATAGTGATAATGATTGTCCATTCCTGAACATAATTTTCGAAAAGTTGAAAATTTCCAATAAAATTGCCTAAGAAACATTGTAGATTGGACCTCTGATTGCTGAAATACATCTTAACTTTTTCAGTACTGTACCGAAAAGTAAAAAACGGACGCAAAATTAAAGCGTATTTTTCATAATAGCAAAAAACATGTTTGCTACCCGGTGATAAACTTGATTTTTCAGCATTTATCCAACTCGGATTCTTTTTTTTGCCTCCTGATTTTTTGGGAAAAAAATATTAGAATCCACGCCTTCCTATTTCGACGCTGTCGCTTTTTGACGTTTCGAGAAAAATGCGTTGTAGTGTTTGAATAAACCAAAACCGGATCATGCAATGTAAGCAACAACAAACACATTTTGTTTTGTTGACCATTCTGTGCATTTTCCCGAAGTTTGGTTGATTTTGGTTGCCGAAGTCCCAAGTTATAAGGTAGTCAAGCTCGTACTTGTGTCAAACTCATTCTGACCTGAAATCCCTTTGGCCAGTTTTCGCACTTACATCAATTTTCAGGGCGTGTCCAGTTAGCACGACAAGATGGAAACTTCATCCATATGAAACGTGACAAAAAATTTCGGAGCTTTTTTGGTTTTTATTGAATATCTCAGGATTTAAATCGAGCTTTGTGAGCTGCACAAAATAGCGTTCTTAATTCAATTTGACCCAAAATGCACGTACGTTAAGTTAGCACGACAGCGACGAATTGCTGATTTTTGTCATGAGCTGTTAGAATTGAGCTCATGAAGCCGTTTCAATGGGCAGAATTACATTTTCTTTTCCAGGAAAAAATAATAGCTTTAATTTCGCCTTTAAAATATATTGGATCATTCCAAGATGAGCAATTCTCTACGAAATCGGTATTTTTTCTTCAATTTTAATTTTTGTATTTTTTAATCCGGCTGAAACTTTTTAGTGCCTTCGGTTCTCCCAAAGAAGCCATTTTGCATCATTAGTTTGTCCATATAATTTTCCATACAAATTTGGCAGCTGTCCATACAAAAATGATACACAAAAACTAAAAAATCTGTATCTTTTGAAGAAATTTTTTGATCGATTTGGTGTCTTCGGGAAAGTTGTACGTATGGATAAGGACTACACGGAAAAAAATGATAAACGGAAAAAAAAATTTGGTGATTTTTTATTTAACTTTTTGTCACTAAAACTTGATTTGCAAAAAAACACTATTTTTTTTGTTTTAGAGGACATCGAATGCCAACTTTTCAGAAATTTCTAGAATGGGCAAAAAATCTTTGAGCGAGTTATGAATTTTTGAATCAATACTGATTTTTTTCAAAAAATCGAAATATTGGTCGCAAAAATTTTTCAACTTCATTTTTCGATGTAAAATCTAATTTACAATCAAAAAGTACTTTAGTGAAATTTTCATAAACTGCAATGTTTTCAAGTTATAACCCTTTTTTAGGTAACTTTTTTAAAAATAGTCGCAGTTTTTCATTTTTTAAAATTAGTGCCCATGTTTGCCCACCTTTGAAAAAAAAAAATAATTAAAATGCTGAGAATTTTTTCCATATTTTGCTTTTTTGAACTTTGTTGATACAACCCTTTGTTGCTGAGATATTGCAATGCAAAGGGTTAAAAACAGGAAAAATGATGTTTTCTAAGTCTCACCTAAACAACCCATCATTTTTTAGTGTCGATATCTCAGCAACTAATGGTCCGCTTTTCAATGTTAAAATATGAAACATTCGTGAAATTTTCCGATCTTTTCGAAAAAAATATTTTCAAATTTTTTAAACCAAGACTTACATTTTAGAAGGGCGTAATATTGAATGTTTGGCCCTTTTGAAATGTTAGTCTTAACTTAAATTTTTTTTTAATATTATTTTCGAAAAGATCGGACCTTTGCATGGCAATATCTCAGCAACAAAGGGTCGTATCAACAAAGTTCAAAAAGGCAAAATATAGAGAATTTTCTCAGCTTTTTTAAAATATTTTTTTCAAAAGTGGGCAAACTACCACTATTTTCAAAAAAGTCACCTAAATATGGATTTAACTTGAAAACGGTGCACTTATAATTTCACTAAAGTACATTTTGATTGATTGAAAAATGAAGTATAAATCAGTATTGATTAAAAAATTCATAACTCGCTCAAAGATTTTTTGCACAACCTGGAAATTTCTGAAAAGTTGGCATTTGATGTTCTCTAAAACATATGAGCAGTTCTTTACGGAATCGGTCTTTTTTCTTTAATTTTAATTTTTGTATTTTTTAATCCGGCTGAAACTTTTTTGGTGCCTTCGGTATGACCAAAGAAGCCATTTTGCATCATTAGTTTGTCCATATAATTTTCCATACAAATTTGACAGCTGTCCATACAAAAATGATATGTGAAAATTCAAAAATCTGTATCTTTTGATGGAATTTTCTGATCGATTTGGTGTCTTCGGCAAAGTTGTAGGTATGGATATGGACTACACTGAAAAAAAATATACACGGTAAAAAAATTTTTGGTGATTTTTTATTTCACTATTTGTCACTAAAACTTGATTTGCAAAAAACACTATTTTTAATTTTTTTTTATTTTTTGATATGTTTTAGAGGACATAAAATGCCAACTTTTCAGAAATTTCCAGAATGGGCAAAAAATCTTTGACCGAGTTATGATTTTTTGAATCAATACAGATTTTTTCAAAAAATCGAAATACTGGTCGCAAAAATCTTTCAACTTCATTTTTCGATGTAAAATGGAATTTGCAATCAAAAAGTACTTCAGTGAATTTTTAATAAAGTGCACCGTTTTCAAGTTTTAGCCATTTTTAGGTAACTTTTTTTCATTTTTTAAAATTGGTGCCCATGTTTTCCCACCTTTGAAAAAAATATTTTTGAAAAGCTGAGAAAATTCTCTATATTTTGCTTTTTCGGACTTTGTTGATACGACCCATAGTTGCTGAGATATTGCCATGCAAAGGGTTAAAAACAGGAAAATTGATGTTTTCTAAGTCTCACCCAAACAACCCACCATTTTCTAATGTCGATATCTCAGCAACTATAGGTCCGATTTACAATGTTAAAATATGAAACATTCGTGAAATTTTCCGATCTTTTCGAAAAAAATATTTTCAAAATTTTTAAATCAAGACTAACATTTAAAATGGGCGTAATATTGAATGTTTGGCCCGTTTGAAATGTTAGTCTTGATTTAAAATTTTTGAAAATATTTTTTTCGAAAAGATCGGAAAATTTCACGAATGTTTCATATTTTAACATTGTAAATCGGACCTATAGTTGCTGAGATATCGACATTAGAAAATGGTGGGTTGTTTGGGTGAGACTTAGAAAACATCAATTTTCCTGTTTTTTAACCTTTGCATGGCAATATCTCAGCAACTATGGGTCGTATCAACAAAGTCCGAAAAAGCAAAATATAGAGAATTTTCTCAGCTTTTCAAAAATATTTTTTTCAAAGGTGGGCAAACATGGGCACCAATTTTAAAAAATGAAAAACTGCGACTATTTTCAAAAAAGTTACCTAAAAATGGCTATAACTTGAAAACGGTGCACTTTATCAAAAATTCACTGAAGTACTTTTTGATTGCAAATTCCATTTTACATCGAAAAATGAAGTTGAAAAATTTTTGCGACCAATATTTCGATTTTTTGAAAAAATCTGTATTGATTAAAAAATTCATAACTCGGTCAATGATTTTTTGCACAACCTGGAAATTTCTGAAAAGTTGGCATTTTATGTCTTCTAAAACATATAAAAAAAAAATAAATAAAAATAGTGTTTTTTTGCAAATCAAGTTTTAGTGACAAATAGTGAAATAAAAAATCACCAAATTTTTTTTTACCGTGTATAATTTTTTTTCAGTGTAGTCCATATCCATACCTACAACTTTGCCGAAGACACCAAATCGATCAGAAAATTCCATCAAAAGATACAGAATTTTGAATTTTCACATATCATTTTTGTATGGACAGCTGCCAAATTTGTATGGAAAATTATATGGACAAACTAATGATGCAAAATGGCTTCTTTGGGCATACCGAAGGCACCAAAAAAGTTTCAGTCGGATTAAAAAATACAAATAAAAAAAATAGAATGACTGTGTTATTTATTCAAATAAATCTCATGAGTTAATTTCAAACATCACGAAAACTGTACCTACTTTAATAGCCATGAAATCCTTTCTGGATTTTTTAAAATTGCGATCGATCAACAAAACTGTAAAGCCGTAATTGTGCAACCAGCCGCACTGCGCCAGCCGAACCAGTGCAAAACACCATCAATCAGCAGGAAATAAAACAAAAACGCTCTCAAAACCAATTGCCAAAAAACTTTTTTTTTATTCTCCTCTCATTTCAGACAACAACCCATCGCCCATCAGCGCCACCGACCAGAACGGGCTGAACGGCGGCGGCGGGGGTGGTGCCAGCAGCAGAGACGGCACCGGTTCCAACTATTCCAACTAAAACGCGTGCTCGTTAAACACACAAACACTCAACTCTCAAGAATTTATCAAATAAAGTAATTAGCTACACGCCACATTTGGACATTACTGTATAAACCGCAAATCGTGTGTTTGTATATTGAAAACTAGTTAAACTAATAATGGCAGAGCGCCCACACGGTAAGAATAACTAAGTGTTGAATCTTTTTTACTAGAACAAGGTCAAATCAAAGGGGGAAAAAGTTACAGAAAAAAAATGGAAAAAACAAATTGTGATAAATAAATTTATTCGAAAGTATTTGGGAGGAGAAAGGGGGCGAAAAATAGCATAAACAATTCCGGACTCTTATTTTGCGGGAAATTGCGCGGAACAAGCAGATTAATTATACAAAACAGACAAAAAGAAAACTTTTGGCCATTATTTCGACACTGTTGGAAGAAGCTATAGATAAGAATTAAACCAAATAAAGCTAAATAACTAAACAAGTGAGCACACACCTATCTAAAGATACACGGTTAAGCTCCACTCTCAATCTTTAGCAAGTCAGTCAATCAAACACACACACACACAAACATAAACACACAGAAAAAGGATAATCGCAATCTACGGCATCAATTGAAACAAACCAATGTTAATCAGACTTTTTACTTTCATCTCAACGACGCAAAACGCAAAAGTGCAGAGTTATTCAGAGTGTGTGAACAACGCAAAAGCTACACACAATCTCTTCTTCTTTAAATTAGATAACAAAAAAAAGTCACGCAAAATGCACACCTACGGATATGGAGATGGAGCAAGTGAGGGTGACTTGGTCGCAGCTGTAAATATCAACATAGAATTAAACCAAAAAAAAACTGCAAACTAATCGTTACAGGCATCAACCCAGTGTGTTTAATTAATAAAGTAATTAATTAAAGCAACTTCAAAGGGGGCAAACAGTGGCGGAGACAAGAGTGATTCCGCGTTGTCATTTGTGCCCGTTCGTGCTCATATTTGAGACCTTTTATGGGTATTTTTTGGATAGGTTAAACTAAACAGAAGAAAAAAACATAAGAGCAAGTCAATGCGATTCACGTGGGGAGAGTGAAAGGGAGAAAAAAAAATGAAGAGGAAACTCGATTATTTGACGTTTTTGTTCGGTTTTTTGGGCGAAATTTAAATAAAGATATGAACTTCAATGTAAAGAGCGCACGTGCCGGGAGCACGCTGGGTTTTTATTTAAAGGCGCAAAATGTATCCGAAAGCCGTTGTGGTATCATGTCGGTCCTCATCCTTATCATGCAAACATACTTTCTTTTTTTGTATGTTTTTGAAGCCGTAAACCATTTTTTGTGTGTTTTTGCCTACCTACTGGAGACGGTTGCAAAAACACATCAAAAGCATAACATGAAAAACTTCATACTAAAAAAAGCTCATGAAACGGCCAAGAAAGGGGTCAAAAATTGTTTTTAAACAACACGCAGTTGTGTTTTGATGAAAAAAAATTAAATTATAAGCAATTCTCTGAGATTTCGGTCATTCGATTTTTTTTTTGTATTTTTAATTCGGCTGAAACTTTTTTGGTGCCTTCGGTATGCCCAAAGAAGTCATTTTACATCAATTTTAATTATCATACAAATTTGGCAGCTGTCCACACAAAAAAAATAGATATAAAAATTCAAAAATCTGTATAAGCAAATCTCTACCAAAACCGGAAATGGATTTTATTTGTATTTTTTGATTTGGCTCAAACTTTGTGGGGGCCTTCCCTATGACCAAATAAACTATTTTGTGTGATTGGTTTATCCATACAAGTCTCCATACAATTTTGGCTGCTGTCCATACAAAAATGGTATGTACAGTATGTAAAAAAAGTATTTACACCCCTTGAGCACTATGCACATTTTGTGATGAAACATGTAAAAAATTTAAAGTTTGACAGGAACCTAGTACTACGTTTTGTTCAGAAACTCATGCCAAACATTTTGCTACAAAAAACTCATGAAAAGATGATTTCTATAAAAAGTTATATAACAAATACTATTACGAAAATAAAAAAGGTGCAAAAAAAGTTTGTACACCTTTCGAAAAATTAACATAAATAATGTTATTTGTTGACAAATCACCATAAATCCAGTCTCCCAACTCCAAATAGGCATCCTTGACTGATTAAAAAAATGATTTGGATTGAATATAAAGTTTACTAACTACTTAGTATAAAAGTTTATATAACTCTGGAAATTCTATATAAAACTTATCTAAACTTAATTTTGCAAACTTTTAATTCAACTAAATGTCAATATATTACCATAGAATTGCTAAATAAACATTTTGGAGTGGGTATAACACCGTTTTGGGGGTATTTGTATCGATAGAATAGATTTTTCGTTGGAATTTCGTACCAACCCGGAATTACGTCGTCGGAAAATCCGCCGGCATTCGAACCGGTCCATAATTCTTAAGTCAACCTATGTGGCATCGGAAAGGGCATAAAATTTCCGATCTTTTGATACCCATACATCTAGGTTTTCTATAAAACCCACGTTTTTAAATACCTGGGCAAAAAGTAAGTTTGATCCACGAGAACAAAAATTACGAAATTCCATACATTTTTGGCAGATTGCTCAAACAAAACCATAACAACGTTTTTACCTAGGTATTTAAAATCGTGGGTTTTATAGAAAACCTAGATGTATGGGTATCAAAAAATCGGAAATTTTATGCCCTTTCCGATGCCACATAGGTTGACTTAAGAATTGTGGACCGGTTCGGATGCCGGCGGATTTTCCGACGACGTAATTCCGGGTTGGTACGAAATTCCAACGAAAAATCTATTCTATCGATACAAATACCCCCAAAACGGTGTTATACCCACTCCAAAATGTTTATTTAGCAATTATATGGTAATATATTGACATTTAGTTGAATTAAAAGTTTGCAAAATTAAGTTTAGATAAGTTTTATATAGAATTTCCAGAGTTATATAAACTTTTATACTAAGTAGTTAGTAAACTTTATATTCAATCCAAATTATTTTATAAATCAGTCAAGGATGCCTATTTGAAGTTGGGAGACTGGATTTATGGTGATTTGTCAACAAATAACATTATTTATGTTAATTTTTCGAAAGGTGTACAAACTTTTTTTGCACCTTTTTTAGTTTCGTAATAGTATTTGTTATATAACTTTTTATAGAAATCATCTTTTCATGAGCTTTTTGTAGCAAAATGTCTGGCATGAGTTTCTGAACAAAACGTAGTACTAGGTTTCTGTCAACATTAAATTGTTTAGATGTTTCATCACAATATGTGCATAGTGCCCAAGGGGTGTAAATACTTTTTTTACATACTGTAAATATTCAAACAGCTGTAACTTTTGAGTGAATTTTCTGATCAATTTGGTGTCTTGGGCAAAGTTGTAGGTATTGTTGAGGACTTTTGAGAAAAAAATAGGTACACGGAAAAAAAAATTGCAGATTTTTTAATCAACTTTTTTTTTACTAAAGCTCAATTCCCCAAAATACGTATTTTTTGATTTTCAAGATTTTTAGATATGTTTTAGGAGACAAAAATCCGCAACTTTTGAGCCATGTTTTTGAAACAATTTTTGAAAAAATAGTGATTTTTGGAAAAAATCAAAGTTTCATGCAAAATCAAGTTTGACATTATTTTTTACATTGACATTTATTTTTTAAAAGTACTTAACAGATTTTTTGATAAAGGGCTCCGTTTTCAAGATAAAGCCACGAAAAGTTTGATTTTAGCGAAATATTTGCAGTTTTACAATTTTTAAAAATGAGTAATTAGTGAGCATTTCTAAAAATATATTTTTTTAAAGTTCAGAAAATTTGCTATTAAATTGTCTAAGAGACATTAAAGATTGGACCTCGGGTTGCTGCGATAGAGCCGCTTTAAGAAAAAGAAACGCGAAAATTGAAGTTTTCTTAATCTCACCAAAACAACCCACCATTTTCTAATGACCATATCTCAGCAAATAATGGTCCGATTTTCAATGTTAATACTTGAAAAATTCGTGAAATTAAACTTTGTGGGGACAAAGAGTATTGAAAAAAAACATGAAACATTCGTGAAATTTTCCGATCTTTTCGAAAAAAATATTTGAATTTTTTTAAATCAAGACTAGCATTTTAAATAGGCGTAATATTCAATGTTTGGCCCTTTTAAAATGTTAGTCTTGATTTAAAAAATTTCAAAATGTTTTTTTCGAAAAGATCGGAAAATTTCACGAATGTTTCATGTTTTTTTTTTCAATACTCTTTGCCCCCACAAAGTTTAAGACAAATCAAAAATACAAAAATATAAATGGTCGAAATCGGCCGATTTCGTAGAGAGTTGCTCGTATTCGTTTTTTTTTTATATGTTTCAGGGGACATCGAATGCCAACTTTTCAGAAATTTCCAGGTTCTTCAAACAATCTTTGACGAGTTATACATTTTTGAATCAATGCTGATTTTTTTTTCAAAAAATCGAAATATTGATCGCAAACTTCAGCTTAATTTTTCGATGTAAAATCGAATTTGCAATCAAAAAGTACTTCAGTAAAATTTTCATAAAGTGCACCGTTTGGAAGTAATAGCCATTTTTGCGTATTTTTTTTTTTTTTTGAAAATTGCCGCAGTTATTTTTTTTTAAATTAGTGCCCATGTTTGCCATCTTTTGAAAAATATATTTTTGAAACATTCAATATTACGCCCTTTTGAAATATTTGTCTTGATCTAAAAAAAATTTAAAATATTGTTTTCGAAAAGATCGGAGAATTTCACGGATGTTTCTTATTTTAACATTGAAAATCGGACCATTGTTTGCTGAGATATCGACATTAGAAGAGGGTGAGACTTAGAAAACATCAATAATCTGTTTTCAAATCTTTGCATGGCGATATTTCAGCAACTCAAGGTCGTATAAAAAAATTCAAAACAGCAAAATATAGAGACTTTTCTCAGCTTTTCAAAAATATTTTTTTCAAACGTAGGCGAATATGGGCACTAATTTAAAAAAAATGAATAACTGCGACTATTTTCAAAAAAGGTACCTAAAACTTGATATAACTTGAAAACGGTACTTTTTGATTGCAAATTCAATTTTACATCGAAAAGTAAAGTTGAAATTTTTTTGCGACCAAATTTTCGATTTCTTGAAAAAAAATCACCATGGATTCAAAAATTCATAACTCGTTCAAAGTTTTTTTGCATATTCCTTAAATTTCTGATAAGTTGGATAAAACATCAAAAAATAAAAATAGTGTTTTTTGCAAATCAAGTTAAAAAAATTTACCTTGTTTATTTTTTTCAGGCTAGTCCATACCTACAACTTTGCGGAAGACAAAAAATCGATCAAAAAATTCTTCAAAAGATAGGTATAGATTTTTGAATTTTCATACATCATTTTTGTATGGACAGCTGCCAAATTTGTATGGAAAATTATATGGACAAACTAATGATGCAAAATGGCTTCTTTGGGCATACCGAAGGCACCAAAAAAATTTCAGAAGGATTAAAAAATACAAAAATTTAAATAAAAAAAAAATTAATGTGACTGAAAATGAAAAACGGTTTAATATTTTTTTTTCGACATTTGTTATATTAATTAAAATCAAAAGTCCCAAGACTGGACCTCAAAAAGCAGAATCTTGAATTACCTAAAATTAAAAGTACGTTTTTTGTTGAAGTAACCCATAAGGAAAAGTCATACAAATAATCATTTTAAAATTTTGTTATATGTTTTTAAAATTTTTGTTTTTAAACATATTTTCCATGTTGAGATTTAGATTTACTTAATCTTTTCTTTTTTAATTTTGGAAATTTTTAATCTATGATTTTTAAAATTTATTTATTAATTTTATTAGTTTTGGATTTTTCTTTTTTATTAATTTAAGAAATTTGGAATTTAAGAATTGTATTTTTGTTATTTTGCATTTTGCGGAAAAAACTAAATTTTAATTTTTAAAAATTCCTGAAAAAATATATAATTTTGAAATTTGCAAATTTTGAGTTTTTTGTTTTTGTTTTTATTTGAGTTTTTATTATTTTTATTATTAAATCTTACAAGTGACTTTTGAATGTCTGACGTTTTTAACGATTTAATTTTAAAATTAATTTTGAACCTTATTTTTGAAGCTTAGTTTTTTTTTGAATTCTACATATAAATAAATATTAATAAAAATAAATTTTAAAACTTAGATATTCATATTTTTTTTATTTTTAAACTTTCGAATTTCATAAAAAAAATTTCTAAGTATGCAGCTTAGGGAAACTGTACCCTTTCTCAGCCTATTTATATTATCGGCCTATCAGCACTTTGATCGTGACTTACAGCTTTCATAAAGTGTTTTTGACTGTTCCAAAGTAATAAAATTTATTTAATAGCTCAAATAAGAAAAGCGCAAAAGTGATGAGAATTGGTCGAACGGCTTAGAGTGATTAAAATGGGTGTATTTCTCCTATGCAACTGTCACAATTTGTATGCAAAATATCATGACTTTATTAACCTATTAATTTACTAAGATCATGAAAATTTTCTCGATCTGTGGTTCCAAAATTCAAAAAAAAAACTGTAAAATGATTCTTCATAAGAAACCCATGACTCATAGGTTGTTTTGAAAATTTACTCTTCATTTAAGTTTATAAGATTTTTTTGTTTTAATATAAAAAGGCAATTGCAAAAAAAAATCAGAGGCTCGAAACATCACAGGGCAAAAAAATTTGTTTTAAAAATCTTAGTTTGGAATCATTTTTAGCATGATCGGATTTATCCAAAAATCATTTGAATTTATGTGAATTTTCGCAAAAAGTTTTATTTAACCCTCTACTGCTCAAATTTTTTTTTCGAAAATATTTATTTTTCCCTTGTTCAGGAGGTCATTTTGAGCAACTTTTGTTCTACGAAAAACTTTACTTCTCTTGTTTTATGTTTTTCTTGTTTTATTTTTAGTATTTTAATTTGCATTTATCTTGTTTAGTTTATGTTTGTTTTTGGTAGTATTTGGCCTATTCTACCACCTTATATAATTACATTATTGCCTATCTAATTTTTTCATGTATAATGCATTTACCAACTTTTTTTTCATTGAAATGTTGAAATTCAGGCTTGTTATTTGAATTATATATTTTTTCATAAAGTGAGTTGATTGACAATGTGTCTTCATTGAAATGTTCTGATAAAGGTAATTTTATGTAGGCGCATGATGGATCAAACATTTTCATTGAATTTTGGAAAAGCAATTTACTTTACTTTGTTAGAAATAAATGAAATAATTGCATACACTATGATGGAGTAACCATGATGAACTACCATGCGTTTCCTTTGTATTCTTAGTTTAACGAACAGTTATTTTTACTGCCACAAATAGTTTACGAATCACCCTAAAACCACATCAGTATTTGTGTCAACACCGCTGACGGTTATCAGCTGTTTTTCTTTTCGTTCTCCCTCTACAGCATTTATTTACCAACTCTCATCCATCTTCTACGCTTTCAGGCTAGACGACGCGTTCGTCCAAACACAGTGCCAAATCCCGGTCGCTGTTCGTGCCGTTCGGTTGGTTCTTCGCTCTCCAGCTTCAGCTTCTGCTGCTTGTTTTGGTTTTATCACTCTTGTGAAAGTCACAGAAAAAAGGTGTCATTCCGCGACGACAAGACAATCAAAAGTGAGGAAAAAAAAGTGTTATCTCATCTCTCGCGCCGGGAGTGGCTTATCATTGTGGCGACAGCAGCCGGCCCCGTGCTGGAATAATCCTTCGACGATGGCCAAGAGTGGCAAGTACTGCTTCGCAATTGACCGCGGCGGAACCTTCACGGACGTCCTCTGCATCACACCGTCTGGGGGAATTCGAACGCTCAAGCTGCTGTCAGAAGATCCGGCCAACTATCCGGATGCGCCGACGGAGGGAATTCGCCGGATTCTGCAGCAGGAGGAGGGTCCGGAGCGGGCACGGACGCGCGACGGGCTGGTCAATACGGAGCTCATCGGGTGGGTCCGGATGGGCACGACGGTGGCGACGAATGCGCTGCTGGAGCGGGCCGGCGATCCGGTTGCGCTGGTGGTCAACCGGGGCTTCCGGGACCTGCTGCAAATCGGGAACCAAGCCCGGCCGAGCATCTTTCAGCTGGTGAGTGAGGGGGCGACACACGATTGATTGGTGTTACACAATGTGTGGGTAGTGGTACTAGAGTGTCTTTCTATTTTGAAGATGATTGCATTGAAATTGCGTTGCAGTGAAATTGAAATCCAAGTTGGAAAATCAAATTCTAAAAGTAAGATTGTTTCCTCGAACTGCTATGAAAATTGATGATCCACTGTGCTGCTCCATTAAATGGACCTTCATGAGAACATTGCAATGGAGACGCATGGCTAATCAGCTCACTTTATATTGTTTAGAGGAGACGCGTGGTGGTTTACTTTGCTACAATTTATTTTAAGCAATTGTTCTTTCATTTTTAGGTGAATTAATAACTCCTTACTTTAAATTGTTACGTTTTTCAGGGAAATAAGCAACATATTTATAAGTTTACTGGTAAATTTTTAAATCATAGTTTTTGCGGAACAATTTTGTCAATTTTTTATTAGTTTTTATGCGGTTTTGTAATTATTGCCCAATGAAGTGTGTATTTCAGACCATTTTTTTTCATATTGTAAATCGGTATGGCTCATTTGCCATATTGAAGTTTCATTAACATGATTCCAAGACGCAGCGCGTAAAAACGGAACAATTACGAAAGCGGCAAAATAACTACTTTTTAAGATAACTTAAAAATTTTAGCGCTGACATGTACTTTTATGGGTATCAAATTTACCAGTTGCGTCTTTCAATTACGAAAATTTTTGTATGTAGATACAGTCCAGACTCGAGTATCCGAAGCCTCGATTATCCAAAGTTCGATTATCCGAAGTTTGTATGGGACTTCGGATAATCAAATCACGAACAAAAAATGTATTTTCTAATTTTTATTTTCTTACTTTTAACATCAAATTCGAGTTCTGCGCTCCATTTTGGTCAAATTTGAATGGTTGATTGTGTTCGCCCCGATCAGCTAGCTCCCTACGTTGTGTCTTTCTGGCCGGCTGGGAAAGCACACAAGTTGCCTCAGCAACTACGAAGAACAGCGAAGACGACGACGAAACACCATTCGGAGGACGATACAATAAATCAAACACACGATGATTACTTCTGCCGAGGAGACATCCAATCTCCACGGCGGTCAAAACACAAGAGAACGTTTATTCACAATATTACAATACAGGTAGTCAAAACAATAACAATAACAAATAAACGTCAAAATGTCACTCTGACACTACTTCTTTGGTTCACCCCCCCGTACGACGGGGGGTAACTAAAAATACCTAATTATAGGGTCCGCGACCCAACATACCGGTCCCCTAAAACGTCAGTTTTACCCTAGGGAACCTGCTCCTGTGATGCTCTTGCGCCTACCGTTCCGGTCCCCATGGCATCCTCCGTCGTCTTCTTCTTCCGGGATGATTCTGCTTCGCTCGACTGCCATCAACCATGGCCGGAGCTTTACCGCTTGTAGACGCTGCCGTTGATCCCTGGTACTGCTGTCGTCTTCGGCAATCTATCCACGATGGCAAGAGTACCATGACTCCAGACCCGAAGCAGCAGGAACGGTAATCAACAGCCGCAGCTGAGCCAATCAGTGACACAGGTTGTCATTGGCTCATCGGCTGCTTATACGAACGGTCGTATAGCACCACAAGGGTGGCCGCTTCCGAAAACGACCACTCCGACGTCAATGGCGGCCGAGCCATTTTGAAGCAGCGTAATCATCCGTAAACAGAATCCACAGCGCGGCCCCAATCCTGGTCACGGCACCAATGTTCGCCCCGATCAGCTAGCTCCCTACGTTGTGTCTATCGGGCCGGCTGGGAAAGCACACAAGTTGCCTCAGCAACTACGAAGAACAGCGAAGACGACGACGAAACACCATTCGGAGGACGATACAATAAAGCAAACACACGATGATTACTTCTGCCGAGGAGACATCCAATCTCCACGGCGGTCAAAACACAAGAGAACGTTTATTCACAATATTACAATACAGGTAGTCAAAACAATAACAATAACAAATAAACGTCAAAATGTCACTCTGACACTACTTCTTTGGTTCACCCCCCCGTACGACGGGGGGTAACTAAAAATACCTAATTATAGGGTCCGCGACCCAACAGATTGTCTATAAAATTAAAAACAGAAAATTTTTGGCCGCCATTTTGGAATCAAATTAGAATTTAGAGTAGTTTGGGGGTCATACCTAAGCTCAACAATCAAAAATAAGGCAACGAAAAAAAAATGTTTTCCGTGATTCGATTATCCGAAGTGAAATTTTGCCAAGGCATTCGGATAATCGAGTCTGGACTGTGTGTAAAATTGTCCGAGGAACCCGGTAACAATATTTTTAGACATTGGTTCTTTTGTCCCAAGACGTCAAAAAATTCGTGGGTTCAAAAAAAAAAAATAGAAATGCAATAATACAATTATTTAATATCTAAAAAATAAAAATTAAAAACTTTAAAAATTCTAAAGTTAAAAAAAAGAAAACCGCAAAAAAATAAAATTTAAATATGCATTTAAAATTTTCTTAAATTCAACATAAAAAAAAATCAAAAATTCAACAATATAGGGGAAATATACCCTTTCTCAGCCTATTTTCTATTATCGGCCTATCAAAATCTAAAAAATAAAAATTAAAAACTTTAAAAATTCTAAAGTTAAAAAAACAAAACCGCAAAAAAAATTAAATTTAAATATGCAATTAAATTTTTCTTAAATTCAACATTAAAAAAAAAATTCAAAAATATAGGGGAAATATACCCTTTTTCGGCCTATTTCTATTATCGGCCTATCAGCACTTTGATCATGAATTACAGCTTTATTAAAATAAAATAAAGAATGTATCAAAAATTCAAAATAAAATAAATATGAAAATTGGAAAATTCTAAAATAAAAAATAAGGAAATTTTAAATTTGTAAAATTCAAATGCGGCTTGTACTTGAGATTGTTGTTTTTGAAAAATCTGGAGTTTTTTTTAAAAAAAGTCCAATAAACCAAATTTCCAGTTTTTGCTTTTTGGGTGTTTTTAAAACCGCCTTGAGTCAGGGGTATTAAAAAACACCCAAAAAGCAAAAAAAATGAAAATTTGGTTTATTGGACCTTTAAAAAAAACTCCAGAAATATTCCAAAGCTTTGGAATTTTCTGTAATAAAGGATGGCGGAGAAAAAGGCGGCATTTAAGATTTGAAGATTAATGAATTTAAGAATTTAAAAACACAGAGGAAAACTAGAAAATATTTGCATTAAAAAAATATTATTAGAGTATTTATATTTTAAAATTTAGAATTAAAAAAAAAAACTACTTAACTAATTGTGTAAAATAGCCTATTTGTTTTTAATCTTGCTATTTTTAAATATTGACATTCTGATTCTGGAAATTTTTATCTAAAATTTTAGAATTTTTCAACTTTCTCTTTTTTTATTTTTAATATTTGATTATTTTTCCTAGATCCGCGAAAAATAAAAATATTTTATTTTTTTCAATGTTTAATTTTGAGCGTCAAACTGCCATATTTTTATAATTTTAGATTTTTTAATTTCTAATTTATATTTTTTTATCTTAAAATGTCTAAATCTCCAAATTGTATTGAATTCGTAAGATTCAACCTATAACATTTTTAATTCTTGATTTTTTTTTCCTTTTAATTCTGCAATCTTGACATTCTAAATTTTGAAAACGAACCAAGGTTTCCTATGTACCTAGGACGTTTTGAAAAAGTAAGCGAGGAATATTTATTATATATTAAATCATGAACGCCATAATTTTTTTTAGTTTTGAATTTTTAACTTTGGAATTTTCTAATTTCTGTTTTTTTTATTTTTATTTTTTTAATCTTATTACTCCACCCCTCCCTCTTGGGCCCTATGAACTTTATACTCGAAATATAAAAATTGTTAAATTTAATGTTAGTTTCCCATACAACTCGATTGCAAATTTGGATTTGCTTCTATATATCATTTTATAAAAATTATGAATTAATAAAAATTAACTAATGATGCAAAATGGCCGTTTCACCCGAAATAAAAAAATATGGTTAAAGTCCACAGTTATACATTTTACCTTCACCACGCATCTCCATTAGGTGTCTTTCAGTACAACATTTCAGTGGAGACGCATGGCCAATCAACTCACTCTAATGGATTTAATGGAGACGCAAAGTAGTTTGCTATTCGTCATCAATTACTCAGTCGTTCTTGTTGACCCATCGTCCTATTTAGGCCAACGAGTTCCATTAACCCAAACCTCCAATCTCAGACAAGCTGTGCCAGTAATAATTCAACTGCACCATCGATTTTCCTCTCTCTCTGCAGAACATCCAAAAGCCATCCAATCTGTACAAGGAGGTGATTGAAATCGACTGCCGTCTCGTCCCAGCCCAGCGCACCGTTTGTCAGCTGGAACAGAACTGGCCCGAACTGCGGAGCGCCTCCAACGCCCAATACCTGGAGATGGCTCCAATCGACGAAGAAGAGCTGCGGGCGAAGCTGGTGGAAGTTCTGGAGCGCGGAATAACCTCGCTGGCGGTCGTCCTCGCCCACAGCTACGCCTGCCCGGATCATGAACTTCGGGTGGGGGCTATTGCGGAGGGGGTGGGCTTCCGGCACGTGACCCTGTCGCACAAGGCGATGCCGATGTGCAGGTTGGTGGCGCGGGGGTTCACCGCTTGTGCGGAGGCTTACTTGACGCCACACGTTGAGCGGTATTTGGCGAGTTTTCGGGCGGGGTTTAAAGATGAGTTGCGGGGGGTTGACGTGCTGTTTATGCAGAGTGATGGGGGGTTGACGCGGATGGAGAACTTTCGGGGGGCTCGAGCGATTCTGAGTGGGCCAGCGGGGGGTGTGGTTGGGTATGCGGTAACGGGGTCGCGCGATTCGGATGGAGTGGCGCTGATTGGGTTTGATATGGGTGGGACTTCGACGGATGTGTCGAGGTATGCGGGGGTTTACGACCATGTGATTGAATCGACGACGGCGGGGGTTACCATTCAGGCACCCCAGCTGGACATTAATACGGTTGCTGCTGGGGGTGGTTCCCGGTTGTTCTTCCGGTCGGGGTTGTTTGTGGTGGGTCCGGAATCTGCCGGGGCACATCCCGGGCCAACGTGCTACAAGAAAGGTGGTCCACTGACGGTGACGGATGCCAATCTGATTCTTGGGCGATTGCTTCCGGAATACTTCCCGAAGATCTTCGGTCCGCGCGAAAACGAACCGCTCGACTACATGGCCACGAAGGAGGCATTCCTTGTGCTGCGGCAGGAAATCAACGACCATCTGATCAAGTCGGGCGAACGCGAGCAGCCACTTTCGCTGCAGGAAGTCGCGATGGGTTTCATTCGGGTGGCTAACGAGGCCATGTGCCGACCGATTCGTGCGCTGACGCAGGCTCGTGGACTCAACACTTCCAACCATCTGTTGGCTTGCTTTGGCGGCGCTGGGGGACAACATGCTTGCCGGATCGCGAAGGAGCTTGGCATTGGTAAGGTGCTGATTCACAAATATGCGGGGATTCTTTCGGCGTACGGAATGGCGCTGGCGGATGTGGTGTACGAGACGCAGGAACCGGCTGGAATTGCGTTGAGTGAGGACAATCGTGGCGTGATCAAGAACAAGCTAGATGAATTGTCGCAAGTCTGCAAGGAACATCTAATGGGTCAAGGTTTCGACGAGGACTCGATCGTCCTCGAGCCGTACCTTCACCTGCGATACGAGGGAACCGACTGCGCGCTCATGTGCTCCCCCGACAAGGTAATCGACAATCAGGACAATTACATCTACACGTACGGTGACTTCCAGAAGACATTCTTCGAGCGGTACCGAAGCGAGTTTGGGTTTGTGCTGGAAAATAGAAGTGTCATCGTGGACGATATTCGCGTTCGAGGTTCTGGCAAGACGTCGCTTTACGAGGAGACATCCATTCCGGAAGCGAGCGGTCCAATTTATCCGGAAAAGACAACAACCACGTACTTTGAGGGAGGATCGCTGGTCACGCCGGTGTTTGACTGCGCCAAACTTTGCCACGGGCACACGATCCAAGGTCCGGCCATTTTGATCGACAAGTTGTCCACGATCGTGATTGAACCGGACTGCGCGGCGCTCGTCACCGAGAAGGGAGATTTGATCATCGAGGTAGGTTCCGCGGGCGGGGACAAGCGTATCGATGAGCGTTTGGACGCGGTGCAGCTGAGCATCTTCAACCATCGGTTCATGAGCATCGCCGAGCAGATGGGACGCGTGCTCCAGCGGACCGCCATCTCAACCAACATCAAGGAAAGGTTGGACTTTTCGTGCGCTTTGTTCGGCCCTGACGGCGGGCTGGTCAGCAACGCTCCCCACATTCCAGTTCATTTGGGAGCGATGCAGGAAACGGTGCAGTTTCAAATTAAAGAACGCGGAGATACGTTGAAGCCGGGTGATGTTCTGCTGTCCAACCATCCGCAAGCCGGAGGATCGCATCTCCCAGATTTAACAGTCATTACGCCCGTTTTCTACCCGGAAAACCCCCGACCAATCTTCTTCGTTGCGTCCCGAGGTCACCACGCGGACATCGGCGGAATTACACCCGGATCCATGCCACCGCACTCCAAGTCACTGTCCCAGGAAGGGGCGGCTTTCAAATCCTTCCTCCTGGTCGACGGTGGGACGTTCGACGAAGCGGGAATCATCCAACAGCTGACAACACCAACGGGCGCCCCAGGCGCAACCGGAACGCGCAACCTGTCGGACAACCTGTCCGATTTGAAGGCCCAAATAGCGGCCAACCAAAAGGGCATTCAGCTGGTCACGGAGCTGATCGAGGGCTATGGGTTGAGCGTGGTACAGGCGTACATGGGCTACATGCAGACAAATGCCGAACTTGCCGTGCGAGACATGCTGAAGCAGATCGCAAAGGAGAGCAAGCTACGCACCGGTGGTACAATCCTCGAGGCCGAAGAGCAGATGGACGACGGCTCTCCGATCCGGCTAAAAGTCTCAATCGACGAGCACGAAGGTTCTGCCATCTGTGACTTTAGCGGCTCCGGTCCAGAAGTGTACGGCAACTGCAACGCGCCACGTGCCATCACGCTATCCGCCATGATCTACTGCCTCCGCTGCATGGTCGGCCACGACGTCCCCCTCAACCAGGGCTGTCTCGCCCCGATCCAGGTCGTCATCCCGAAGAACTCAATCCTGGACCCCTCAGACGGCGCAGCCGTCGTAGGCGGAAACGTCCTCACCTCCCAGCGCATCGTTGACACCGTGTTCCGAGCGTTCCGAACGTGTGCGGCCTCGCAAGGCTGCATGAACAACATCACGATCGGAGACGAGAGCTGGGGCTACTACGAGACGGTCGCCGGGGGAAGCGGCGCTGGCCCGGGCTGGCACGGAACCGGTGGTGTTCACACCCACATGACCAACACACGCATCACGGATCCGGAAATCCTCGAGCTGCGCTACCCCATCATTTTGAAGAAGTTCTCCCTGCGAGACGATCAATCTGGGGGGGTTGGACTGTACAGAGGTGGCGAGGGCGTGCACCGCGAGCTGCTGTTCCGCAAACCGATGACGCTGTCCGTGCTGACGGAGCGTCGTGCGTTACAACCGTACGGAATGGCGGGTGGATGTCCTGCCAAGCGGGGATTGAACTTGCTTCTGAAGCCCGACCGAGCCATCAACTTGGGAAGCAAGACGGCGGTCGACGTGGAAGCTGGCGTGAGTATTTCAAGCAACCTTTTTAAACTCAACAACTTCAAAACCCCCTTCATTTTCAGGACATTTTCTCGATGAAGACCCCAGGTGGCGGCGGATACGGCACACCGTCAGCCAACGCGTTCCCCGGAATCGAGGACCTGGACAACGAAGATACGCGATTTATCGAACGTGGGAGCGTCTACGAGTACCGGATGAACCAGGAGTCCGTTTGATGGCATGATGTCGGTTTTAACTTTAACTTTTACATCGTGTTGATCGTTATTCTAATCATAATCGTTGTCGTAATGTTCAAGTAGGTAGCTCAGAGAAGGGTTTCAGGCGTTTGTTATTTAGGTGTCGAGATTTATTTCCTCTTTCCTCCCTCAGATAATCGTTCATATCGCAACTTTACTCAGGATAGCGACGATAAGCGTGCGATGGTTCGTAATAGAAAACAGTTTCCACACACAATTCTAAAGCAACCGTAGCAATCAGGTAGAAAAAAAGAAACAATTGTTGAACCTTTTAAACAGTCCTAGCGTGTTCAACCGTTTGAACCAATTTGCCAAAATGAAATCGAAAGTGTTCCAAATTTTACAAGACGATTTGAGAAGCCGCTCATATTTGGCCTTAGGAAGTGATATCGTAGAGTTTTAGGGTAAAATCTATTACGCACAATAAAGTTTTTCGTAGGTAGGTAGATCAACAAAAATGCTTTTTATTTAAAAGTTTAAGAGAATGCCAAGATCCTGCGGATCTGCCCTGGGAGATAACGCAGAGCAAACCAAGTCGCGCACAAAACTATGAACAAATCTTGAGACGCAAGTCGCACTCAACGCCTAGCCACACCACGTGCTCACGTTACTACTTTACCGACGATTACAATTTTATCTCAAGAGTTCATCTTGCATGCAATCGATGAAGGAAAAAACTAAACAGCTTGCAAGCAAGTCAATTCATTTGGCATTCAAATTACGAAATGAATTTGTGGGGACTTCATTCAAAATATTGAAAGCGACGCAAAATTTATATCTTTGAACGAATAATCATGATGGAAGTCTTGACGTTAAAGAAGAATCGAAAAATATTTTATTTTTTCATTTTACATGTGAGCAATTCCATGTCAAATAGGGAATCGGTTGTACCCGACCCTCTCCGATTTCAATGAAATTTTTTAGACATGTTATCCTAGGCCTATATAAGCCATTATTGTATATATGGAGCTAGTTGTACTCAAAAATTACATTTGAGAAGGGTGTAAGTTATTTAAATATTTTTGTATTTTGTACATTAAAAATTACTGTATCTCGAAGCCGTTGCATCGTATCAAAAAGTGGTCAAGACAAACTTGTAGGAAATTTGACGGGCTTTCCGAAAAAAAATACACTGAAACAAAAAAACACTCCACTTTTATGAGATTTTTTGATTTTTAAGTCTAAAAGTCAAATTTGAAGGTGAGCCCACGATTTTTTTTCGTTCAAAATTTTTGTGAAAATAGCCTAAGATGTTACAAAAAGACTCACGAAAAAGGCAGGATGGAGCAACTCACCTAAAAAAATACAAAAATCATTTACTGAAACTGTTTTTTTGAAAAGTGATCTAAACGTCAAAATTTTCAAAAACCGAATACGGGAATCGATTTTCCAGACAATTTTACATAAAAGTTTCCATATTGACCATTGTCCTAAGTCCAATCCTTGTGAAGTTACATCGGTTTTAAAAATAAAAATGTTGAAAAAATAGGTTTTTTGATGGTTTTTCGCAATTTCTATATGACCGACTTGATTTTTCGGTCTCGAAAATATTTTTACCGGAAAGCTCGTCCAATTTCCCATAAGTTTGTCTTTGACCACATTTCAATTGGATGTATGGGCTTACAGATATAAGCTAATTTACTATCCAGGTTACTATACTACACTGAAAAAATATTATGTTTTCAGTTATGAGCAATGTAATTAGCTTATATCTGTAAGCCCATACATCCAATTGAAATGTGGTCAAAGGCAAACTTATGGGAAATTGGACGAGCTTTCCGGTAAAAATATTTTCGAGACTGAAAAATCAAGTCTGTCATATAGAAATTGCGAAAAACCATCAAAAAACCTATTTTTTCAACATTTTTATTTTTAAAACCGCTGTAACTTCACAAGGATTGAACTTAGGACAATGGTCAATATGGAGACTTTTATGTAAAATTGTCTGGAGAATCGACTCTCGTGTTCGGATTTTGACAATTTTGATGTTTAGAGCACTTTTGAAAAAAACTGTTTCAGTAAATGATTTTTGTATTTTTTTAGGTGAGTTGCTCCATCCTGCATTTTTCATGAGTCTTTTTGTAACATCTTAGGCTATTTTCACAAAAATTTTGAACGAAAAAAAATCGTGGGCTCACCTTCAAATTTGACTTTTAAACTTAAAAATGAAAAAATCTCATAAAAGTGGAGTGTTTTTTGTTTCAGTGTATTTTTTTCGGAAAGCCCGTCAAATTTCCTACAAGTTTGTCTTTGACCACTTTTTGATACGATGCAACGGCTTCGAGATACAGCAATATTTAAATTACGAAATACAAAAATATTTAAAACACTTACGCCCTTCTCAAATGTCATTATTGAGTGTAACTGACTCCATATACACAAAAATGGCTTATAAATGCCTAGAATAATATATCTACAAAGTTTCATTGAAATCGGAGAGGGTCGAGAAAAAGTACCTAAAAAATTTCTGTTTTGGGCTGGAATTGCTCATGTATGAAAATTTTTCCATCAATTCCTTATGTCCAAATGAGACAAACAAGTCTCCATACAAATTTGAGGGCTTTCCATTCCAAAGTGATATGGAAATAATAGAAAATTTGCAATATTGTAAGTTGGGATTACTGCCGCTCGAAGCAAATCCGTCCCATGATTGATTGTAAATCATGTTAATAAGCTATCTGAAAGAAATAGTAATGGAATAGAGCACTTTATTACAGAAAATAGCAGAAAAACCACTTTTTCACAAACCCATGCACGTAGCCAAAATGGTTTCATTGTATTTCAAGTTATACGATTTTGAAAATAGTGATTTTTGAATAGTGTCGAAAACATATATAATAGTGTCGACTTCGGATAATCGAATCACATTTTTTTTTCTTGCATCAAATTATAATTCTGCAATTCCATTTTAGTCAAATTTAAATGGTTTATTGCCAGTAATAAAAAAAAATGCAAAAATTACCTAAACTTTGAGAAATATTTGCAAGAGTGGACTGTATTTGAAAAAAAGTCCTTGGATCTGTTGCAGAGATACAATTAAATTTGCAATCGAAAAGCACTTCAACTAAATTGTGTGCCGTTTTTAAGTTTTTTCAATGGAATGTGTTTCATAAATTAAAAAAAAAATCGCATAAATAGCAATACAAAAGGTGGATCACCATATTTTCTTTATTGTTAAATTTTCGCAGCCTTTTGATAATATTTGTATGTTTGTTTTTTTTTTTGGATGATGTAGGATGGACATAAGAAGACTTTGAAGTTTTGGTGGGTTGGGGTAACCATGGGCGGGAGAGGGTTAAATTAATTATTTCTTTGACATTCTGACGTTGAAATAATGAGTAAAAAGTGTAATTTTTTAAGTAAAAAGTGTAAATTTGTACAAATATTATGCCCAAAAAGTTCGAATAAAATGGAGCAAAAAAACATAAAGTTGCTTCCCTTGATGTGCAATATGTTGCATACAATGTTGTATGCAAGTATATGTGTGCTTCATTTTTTCAAGGTAACCGCATGAACTCATAATCTTTAGCACGAAGCGTTTAAACCAGGGGTGCCCACATGTTTTGAATAGCGGGCCAAATTTAAAGCTTGCATGATTGGAAATAATTACATCAGTTGAATTTTTTTTAATTTCCTGTATTTGAATTTTATTCAGATCAACAAAAAAAAAGGCAGCAGCGTTGGGTTAATGTGTCATTAAATAATCATGTTGTTCATTTAAAATGGGTCCGCGGGCCACAAAAAATCTGCGAGCCAAACTCTGATCATCACTCTCATGTTCCGAATCAAAAAATGTTCAGTTTGTGAGATTTATCTTTTGAATAGTCTAAAAAGCCGCAATTTCTGAGGAACTATGTTTTTTTTGGTAACAATTATGAATAATTTCGAATTGTTTTAGAGCAAACCAAACAAGATCATATCCCACTTAGAGTTTAGCATTCACTCAATCGATTTATATATTACTAATTTTATGTATACAATTGTTTTATAACTCTCTAATATGTTTTGATCTATTGTGTATGCTTTAATGTGACACTTTTATTTGCCTGTTATTTTTTAGCTTTGCTGTTTTGTTATATCAATAGTTTTACCACTTGCAACATTATTTATAATATCTCTTTTTATTCTTTTTTCTCCAAAAAGCTAGTACAATTAACTCTCATATGCTTTGCTCATGTTTATATAAGTATTGTGAATGGTACATTGCATCTGTTGTAACGTAATATGTTCTGACGTGAAGCGTTAATGCTCATAAATGAACCACTAAAACATAACAAAAATTAAAATTGAAGTGTGAAGTAATGGTTTAAATACAAATGAAAAAGTCTGACTGTTAAAATAACAATTAAAATGAGCCATTATGCAAAGAATATAAATAATAAAATAGAAGGAGTAAAACAATAGTAGGATTTGTACACCACTTGGGGTTAGTGGTGGACGTTTCGACGTTTAGTTGGTAGCGGTAGTGGTTTTGCAAGCTCCCCGCTCAGTACTATTGTTGACACTAACGCTGCAGGACGTGGTAAGGGTTTGCTGATGCTGCGGTTGTTGCGGCTGCTGCTGCTTTGTAGCTCCTAGGACACTTCCGTTCATGCTATTGCTATTGGTTGTGTGGTGGTTGTGAATGCTATTATTTACACTTACGCTACCGTTCATCAGTGTCGGTTGCTGGTGGCTATTCTAGAATTAGTACACCGAGGTTAGCATAAACACGTAATCGTTTATTTTACCAAAACTCATGCAACGGGTCACCTACAGCCATTCTGCCGCTGACGCCCTGGTAACAGGGACTGCATAGCCGCACCGGCTGGAACAACTTTTCGTCGGGCAGCGGGGCCCAGTACTCGGAACAGTCAGCGCAGAAAATTTGGCCGCACGAGCGACAGTGGTGCTTCCGGCGGCCCAGCCAAAACTCAATCTGGCAGGTCGTGCACCGTGATACCGCGTGGTCCGGTACCCACAGCACGCTGCTCGTGATTTGCTGCGAAGAGTTCGCCCCCGAGGATGGGCCGCTGCGATCGTCAACGGCTTCCCAGCTGCAGTTCGATGCGTTCTCGATAATCGAATCGACCATGGAGGTCTGCAAGTACAGAGCAATCACAAAACGGAGAGCGAGAGTTAGTCACCAACACACACACAAAGGGGAAATGGCAGATCATTTGGGTTGTTTAATGTTTTGGCATGCAATCACAGTTATCATTTAGAATACCAAGCTGGCATTTAAAATATCGCTTTTTTACAAGTTTAAAATTATGAAGGTTTTTGTTATTAGAATACGGAAAAGTTCTTAAACAATATAAAACAGACAGGGTAGATTGGAATACCCAGACCACTTTGTTTCAAGTCTTTGGTTTACTATTTGTTAGCAAATATCATCTTAATAAACATACAAATTTTTTGTCTGTGACTGGTTACCAAAGTATGGACACATACTGATCTTAAAAGTTATGCTGAAGAAGTAATTGTAAAAGGATAAATCTCGAGTAAATTTTCAAAGCAATATATTTGGAGATTTTTTTGTGAAAGGTCCAATTAAACAAATTTCCAGTTTTTGCTTTTTAAGTGTTTTCGAAACCGCCTTGAGTCAGGGGTATTGAAAAACACCCAAAAAGCAAAAACTGAAAATTTGGTATATTGGACCTTTTAAAAAAACCCAAGTAATGTGCTATGGGTTTTCTATGCAGATAGGACCTTAAAAATAATAATATAGAAATAATAAATATCTATAGTATTCATTGCTTCCATTTCAGCTGCTAATTTAAAGTGATTAAACAATTAACAGTTTAAAACATTGAAAGTTGCCGTTGAAAATAGGGTTGATAAAATTTCAACAAATGTTTTAAATATTTTCACATCTTTTTGGTGGAAAAATCTTGGATAAGACTTGGACTTCGATGGTCACTGTGATTCTTGCAAATTTCAGATTAAAATGTATGCAAATTGATTTAATCATGTCAAATGAACATTAAGTAAGGTTGCTTGTGTTTGTTTTATCTAGAAATTCACAATTAAATGCCTGTTTAACGTTGCTAAGCCAATGAGGCGGTTGTAAATATTTTTTGAAGTTTAAGTCGCTAGATTAAAAATCGGCCCAACAAACAGGGGACAAAAAACTGGTTTTCATAAAATTCGAAATCTTCATCTAATGGACTGAAAACAATTTTGAATTCTTTTTTCCTGCGTTGATAATCATGTTTAGCATGTTTGGGCTAACTTGAAAATATTTTAAAAAAATTGTAAAACCCTACTCTACATTGTACCACAAAATTTTTGTTTTCGAAAAAGCATTTGTTTTCGTCAATACTTTCATTTTCTCAAAATTCAAAACAAACTGGATTGTTATAAAACTTTTAATATATACCTATAATTAATATACTTTAATTTGACTCACAAACAGCGACTCGGTGCAAAAGAGCTGAATTTGAAGTGGTACTCTGAGCACCACCAGGAAGACGAGCAAATTTTTTTTTGAAAACACAGAAACTCGCTTTATTTACTTATATTGGTTCAGTTGTTTGAAAATGCTTCGAAATGTGTTTAAAACTACTTATTCTTTTCCCTAATACCGTTTTTCTGAAGTTTGAAATAAAAATTCTAAAAATCTCTGCATATTCAGATTTCTTTGATTGGCATATTCAAAACTTACAAACACCCATTTTTGCCACCCCTGCGATGAATTCATCCATCCATATACACGTTCACCCAATGTTCACTACTGAACTCAACGTTTCGCAACACTGGTTTGTTGTCTTTCCCCCACCACCAACACAGCCTCGATAGCGCAGTCGGTAGCGCGTAAGTCTCATAATCTTAAGGTCGTGAGTTCGATCCTCACTCGGGGCAGATCCTTTTTTGGTCACACATTTCACCCATTTTCGTTTTTGTTAGTCACAAGCTTGCTCGAAACGGGGGTTTTGGCATCCAGAAACGTAAGTTTTTTTTTCGATTTGATCCCGAACAAATTTCGCTTGGAAGCAGCAACTCAGCAATACAAGAACACCGACGAAACAACAACAACAACGACTAACCAATGACGCCTCGGAATCGTCACATCCCAAGTTGTGGCGCAAGCCTCGCTTTGCCCGGGCTTTCTCAAGTAGCTTACGGATGGTGGCACAGATGCGGTTGGTACGGACCAACCGGCCGCGGAACCGTCTGTCCTGTTCGACATCGTCATCTTCGTCGCCACCGTCTTCTTCCGCGTCAAACAACGAGTTATTGTCGGGGGAAACAATAGCGGTAGTAGGGGTAGTCGCAACAACATGATCTTCACCGTCACAACCTTGAGTAGTAACGCACACCTAGGTGATAACGATAACACAACTACCAATTACAAACAGCGGTGGACAGAAGTTGAGAAAGGAAAGATAGTAGAAAGTGTGTGAAAGGATAGTTATGAGAGAGAGAGAGGAGAAATAAACCAAACCACAAGCCATTTTTTTTTGTTTCGAGTTGTTGTTAGCTGCTGCAGCTGCTGTGCGCAAAATATAAACTTTGAAGGAACTTCGCTCCATTTTTATTAACGGCAATTTGTTAGTTTAAGATATATGCATAGATAGATAGAGAGATAACTAAGGTTGAACTGAACACCGGCTAGAGGTTGTCGAGACAGTTAGTAGAGGAGGAGGAGTGCGCACATACCGGGTCATCGTTACCGAACTGCTGGTTGTGGTTGCAGTTGTGACAGGTCTTCTTCAGTAGCGCTAGCCTGGTCGCGTACAGTTCACGCTGGAGAGCTTCCTCGCGGAGCTAAAAGAAAGGGGAAGAGGGGTCAGTCTTCGCTCGATCGTGGCAGAAGTCTCGGTTCTACAAACCCGGTGCTCGTAGACGATCTGCTGCAGCCGCAGGTTCTGCTCCGACAGGGCGTGGGCCAGCCCGTCCGGGCAGGACAGTGCGGCCACCGGGGGCCGTTCCGACGTGAAGGGCACGCTCGGCGGGGTCAGTGGCAGTGAACGGGCGCCCGGTGTCGAGAAGCGGGAGTTGGTGGCACTTGGGGATATACTGGAAAGTGGGGAGAGAAATCGAGTTTACATTCGATACATCGTAGTTTGTGGTCGTTCCGTACCTTCCGTTGGTAGGCTTGTTGGGGCTCATATCGTTTTTCGAGTTGGATGAGTTGCGTCTCCGCCGTTGGTTCTGCGGTTGATAGTGAGTTGATACTGTCGGCTGTTGCTGCTGCTGCGGCTGCTGGTTGTGATGATGGTGATGTAAAAACTGCTGTGGCTGCGACTGCTGCGAGTACTGCGCAAGATTCGCCAGGGACGCGGGTTCTACCGCCGACGATTTCCCATTTATTTCCAACTGTTGAAACTGCGGCTGAATGACGATGCTTTCCTCCATCGGGTTCGAGTTTTTCGCAACTGCCACGTTTTCAACGACTGCAGTGGAGTTCGATCTTCGACTGTCGACTTGCTCTTTTGGTGTAGCATTTTGATTAGTTTCGTTTCCGGTTATACCTTGATTGTAATTGTTCTACAAACAAAACAAAACCCCAATTAGCAACCACGTAAATCCACCCACCAAAACCCCAAACTCACCCTATCATAATCCTTACTATCACTAAATAGATCACATCCGTTGCTATCACTAGTCCGAGCAGTCGTCGCAAACACGCTGCTCTCAGCCTCATCTCTACGTACGGTCAAGTCTTTCGGGTCATGTCTTCCGTTGCTAGCTAGATCTAAACTAATACTATCCTCCGGACCCTCGTCCTGCTCCAGCTCCCCATCCGGGCTCGCCGCGCTGTTGGGCATGGTGGCCACGGCCACCGAGCTGGGCGTGTGCAGCGGACCGCTTCCGTCGTCGTCGCCGCTGCTCTCGCTGAGCTGGATGATGCGATGGTGCGACGGCGACGCGTACTGGTCCAGCGGGACCAGCGTGTCGGTGCTGGTTTCGACCGATCCGTGCCACAGGTTCCCGCTCGCGGTGTGCGAAGGGGGCGAAGGGGATTTTCCTAGTCGTGGGGACAAAAAAGGAAACAGATTAGCAAACGCTCTCTCGTATGCTGCATCAGAGCACGCGGCACTTGGTTTTGAAACAGGTTATCAACTTGGACGCGCAGCAAACCTTGCAAAAACAGTACTGACCAGCGCAATTAAATTGATAAAAACAGGGAATAAACTGTATATAAATAAACCTATTCCGTTTATGTACAATTGTACAGCCTATGTTCACGGGTTCTTACGCGATTTAAATAATCAAAATCCTAAAAATGCAAGAATTTACTCGTTTTTCAACGTAATAACTGGTTTCTACTGGTTTGAACTCATTGACGTAAATCAGTCTTGATTGGTTTTGCACATCTGTTATCAAAACTCGTCAATTCAGGGATTGAAATCAAACCATATTAATAGATTTTCTTTGCCTTTATAAACTAAATAATAAAAAGGTTTCACCCTCTAACGCCCACTAGAACCACTATTTTTGCTAACTTCAAATTGAAATATCTAGACAACATGGCAATTTTTGTTGTCTATTTGCTTCCTCTTCGACCAAGGAATAACTTCAAACTAACATAATATTAAACCTGCACTGGGATGGAATAAACTTTGAAAAATATTTGCGACAGCCCAACTCCACTAAAAAAAATAAAAATATGTTTTTACTTTATTTTTAAAATTAGCTTTTTTATTTTTTTTTAAAAACCTCAAAATTCCAATGAAATTTTTAGTGCAATCAGCTTGAAACAATTTCAAGTGCATTCTGCTGCATATAAATTGATGTTCAGCATGTTAAAATTAATTTAAAATTATTTGATTTTTAGTGAATTTTTGATGTTTCTCAATGAGTAGTAAACTTCGTTTCGCAAATCGACTTTTCTTTGTATTTTTTTTTAACATTTGGATGAGACTTTTTCCACGCATTTCCTATGTCAAAAGAAGTCATTTTGTATCATTAGTATTTCCAGATATTTCCTTACAAGGTTCTATACAATTTTGGGGGCGGTCATACAAAATGGGTAAATGTAAAGGTTCGGTTTCAGAAAAATAGGTACAAGTAAAGAAATCTGAGTTTTTTAATTAGGTTTTATCACTTAATTCTAAATTTTTTGATATGTTTTAGGGGACAAAAATAGTAGTGGATTTTTTCAGCACGAGTCGTACATTTATCCAACGAGGTTCACCGAGTTGGATAAATACGAAGAGTGCTGAAAAAATCAAGTTTTGCAACGAGTTCCATACAACATTTTTTGCAATTCCAAAAAACACACTGAGTGAAATTTTAAGTCAAATTTTCATGTATTTTGTCAATAAATCGTTTAAATCAAAAAATGTTGAAAAGTGTTACTTTTCGGAACAAGTGCTGAAAAGTTCATCTTTTCAGCACCGATAACCGAAGTAGAACTTTTCAGCATTTATTTTTAAAAGTGTTGCTATTCGATTCTGTTATTTTTGGTACAGAAAAGTAGGCTATTTCGTCGTTCAAGAATGACAGGAAAAGTAAGTAGTTTCAAGACGGAATTGCAAAAATACATTTTTCAAGCCATATTGCATGTTCCGGAGATATGAATTTAAAAAAAACTTTTCAGAAAAAACTTATTTTTTTAATCATGTTTAAAAGCCGAATTGTTTGTGCAAACGAAAATTCAACGATCTCAAATTTTAGTCACTTTTGGGAATATATTTTCGATTTCTTTTGGTTTATTTTTTGCATTTAAAAAAAAACACTTGTTGACAAAAAAGCCCCTCAGAAAAAAATATGTTTGAAAGCTGAGAAAAAGTGATACAACTTGAAAATTGGACATTTAGTTTCTGAGTTACAGTCACACAAAAAAATACGAATCAATGAAAATTTCAGACTAATTAGCTGTAATTTAGAAAAAAAAAAACATCGAATCATTTGTTGACAAAATTGTAAGAATTTTTCTAAGCTTTTCAAAAACATTTCTTTCAGGAATGGCTTTCTTTTATAAAATATAAAAAAAAACCAAAAATGTTTAAATTTCCGAAAATTAGAGCTTAAAAGTTTTGTTCTTTTCGATTACAAATTTGATACAACTTTTTTACCACATTTTCGCCATTTAAAAAAAATCTTTGTTTTATCAAAGAATTTCGAAAATTTAAAAATACAGTACATGTTCGGTAATTTGGCTGAGAACGTAGCCCAGTCACCGAATGCTGCTCGCTAACTGGGCTGAACAAAAAATTACGAGGGGACCAAAGATGCATGATAATTTCCGGATGAAATATAAAAATAAATGTAAGCTTTATTTATTTACAATGTTTACTTTTCATATTTCTTTAACTGTGGCTTGAACTTAAACATTTTTTTATTTATTGTACATGCTTTTTGCATCCCTTCTGTAATTTCGGTTTGTTTTGATTTTTTGACGTTTGTCTGTTTTTTTTATTGGACTACGGCCCAGTGATCGGGAGCACAGTTAAACAACGTTCAGTTACCGAACAATTACTGTATACACTAAAAAAATCATGGTAATAGTACACCTTTACGTCAAAAAAGAAAAGTATAATTTTACCTCTGAAAATGTGTAGTTTTACCACTTTTCCGGTGTTATGTCACATTTCTATTTTATATAGTTTTGCCTTTTTCGCTAAAAAAAACTTCCAATTTAAAACTGAAGTATTTCTGGAACCACAAGCCGTACAAAAACGAGAACTTATAAGAAAAAATGGAAATAATAAACTGGTTCTTGTGTATTTTTTTTTTCAGAAATGCGATGGTGAGGTTAAAACTTTAATTAAAATAGGCGTCCAATGTAAGAGGAATGATACACATTTAAATTTACTTTCAAAATTTAATTGGAAGAAACAGTTGAATACATTTTAAATTAATTAAAAAAAATAATTTTTTTAAAGACGAAATTATTAGAGTTTAAAATCCGAAGGCTTTTTCTATGCAAGTTGAATCTGATTTTTGGTACTTAACTGCACAATGGAGCTTTTGGTTATAGGGAAGACCACAACAAAGTTTCAGTCAACTTAAAAAAAATCTTAAAAGGGAAGAGGACTAAAATTTTCAAACAATGTCCACGTGGTTAAGGGATAGCCTTTCTACAGGGAGGGTGCTAATAACTAAGTTTACATTTTACTAGCAGAGTACTCAAACAAAAAAGTAGAATTTTTTATGTTATTTATTCTTTCTTTGTTGTTATTCGGACTTCTATGGATTGTTGTTTTCTTTCAATTTATTGATGATACCGTATTACTACAAACGAAGTATTTATTTATAACACAATTTCATTCAATTAACACAAACAGAGATTTAGGATGCGCCAAGCGCTTCACGAAAATGACACAATTAAAATTTTAATACGCGTAGATACCATTTTCAAGAAATCGATTAGCCTTAAATTCATGTATCCCTGCAATTCCCAGCAGTACGCAAGATGTCGCACTACATGCTAAGTCCGATTGTTCTTGCAAATTTATGTGTTTTAAAATAATTGAACGAATTGCACACACCACACTTTGCTTCGCAGAAAATGTACGTCTTACGACCGTGTGTGTCTTATCAACCCAAACTCGCGCAAAAAAAGGAATCGCAAACCCAGGTCAACTGGGTCATCGCGCGATGCCTTGATACGCGCTGCTACAACGTACTGTGTTTTCTGTGCGGTCATATCGCCCGCGCGGAAGAACCCCGCGCTCGGACCCAAACCAGTTGATAGCCCTGTTTCATTGCCGCCGCCGACTACTACTGCTGCTGCAGCTCAGATGTGCCGTCTGAGAAAGTGCTTGATGTATTTCAAAATGCTGTCTAAATTACCACTCAAGTCTACACTCTCCATCATAAGGTCGGCCGAGCCGAAGCCCGTGTCCGCGACCGGGATCGGCTTGGCGATACGCGGCGGCCCCGCCGTGGCACCGATGCGCCCGTCCACCACGTCCTCCAGGTAGCTCTCGATTTTGACAATTCGTGAAGTGTTTTCGTCGATTTCGTTCACCAGCTGGTGGTGGTGCCTCGGGGGAGGCGTCGGCGATGGCGAGGGCGGGGCAGCGGGCGGAACGGCCGCCGCAGCCGTCGGCTGCTCAGGAACAATTGGTTGAAAGTTGTAACTATTACTATTTCCGTTAATAAAAAGACTAGACGAAACGCTATCGGGGGTTGTGGCGGCTGCCGCTGCAGCGGCGATCCGTTTCGTGTTTTTGATATTGTTCTCCAGCTCCTCGTCGGACTGGTTGAGCTCGTGGGTGAGGCTTTGCAGCTTTTGGGTGGTGTGCTGGATCATCGCGAGCGAGCTGGTGTGGTGGTCGACCAGGTCGGGCGATACCTCGCGGTCCGAGGACATGTTCGAGTCGATCGAGTTTTCCTGCGAGAGATTTAGCGTTCCGGCTAGGATGCTGGGAGAGGATGAGATAGTTTGTTAGTTTCTGCATTTGTGTAGATTGTCAGAGTAAACCTACCTAGAATCAACCGTCATGTTCGGATCGCTCGACCTCCGCGTCAAACCCCCCGCGTTCACCCCGGTCATAAGATCGCCGTAGGAGCGGGTTTTAGTCATTGAGCCGCCCAGTTCCTGCCCGGACACTCCGTCGCCGTTGGCCGGATAGTCGGCCGCGCTTTGGTTTCCACCCCAGCTGCCGAGGTAGACCTCGGTCCACAGTCTCAAATCTCTAACGCTATGCGCAGGCCACAGAACGCGCTCGCGGTTCGGTACGTACAGGTGATTCTTGTACATTGGCCCGGACAGGAAGGGCCACACGGAGAACGTCCGGTCAGGTACGCTGTTCTCGAGCCGCTCCTTCACCGTGTTGCACAGGAACGTGCCGAACAGACACGAGTGTGAATGTTGTGCCAGCTTGATCTATGGGGAGAGATTGTTGAAAGATTTGCAATAACGATGGTCTTCGCGTCAAACCTACCAGGTAACCCATGTCAAACTCAAAGCTGCAGGGAAACTGCCGATGAATTTGGTGTACGCAGTCCAACCACTGCAGAAATACCGGACATCGTTCGTTGGTTTCGTCGGAGCCCGGCCCGTGCCCGCAGCGGTCGGAGAATTTGTGCCCAAAGCTGAGCCACTCCCGCTCCACGAGTACCCGGAAGCCCTCGATGGTTCGGTAGTACGGATCGAGACAGAGCTGCGCCGTGGCCACGATCTGCGGCGTGCGGTCCCAGCCGTCGGAGCAGTGCACCAGCACGGGTCGCCCGTTACGCTCGATGGCGTGGCATACGACCATCGAGGCGGCCAACAGGCCTGACATGTGCTGCAGCCACATGGTTCGTTCCAGTAGGCTCAACCAGCTGTAAAGGTGTGAATTACTTGTTAGACCACACTCACGTACGATTGAGATGAAACTTACTTTGGGATGTCGGGCTGCGACGAGCAGAGCTGTCGCAGCGCGTGGAAACTCTTCCGGATCACGTGGATGTTCCCCAGACTCATAAACTGAATCTCCGCGCTCGGATAATACTCGGGACATTCGCAGCCTCCACCGCGAGCCCGATTGGTCACGGCCGAAGTGTACGACCGTGCGTCGACAATAAGGATCTTCTTGGGTTCGTCCATTTCCACCTCCTCGTGGCTGCCCTCCGGACTGGGAGGACTACTTTCGCTGGACGCCGTGGAGTTGAGCCGTGTCCTGCTCTCCTGTGTTCCACGATCGAACGCGCACGCGTCCGAGAACGCCTTCAACAGTTGTTCGTCCTTTGAGTTTCTCCAGCCAAGCCATCCGACCTCCGGCTGACTGCAGCGAGCTATCACCGCTCCGGTCCGCTCGTGTCTCCAAACCACCGCAGGTATTCGCCGAGAACTTCGAAAACTAGCGACATTTTGCAGTGTGTCGTCCGGTATACATGCCGGAACCAGCAGCAACCGAGGATACGACGGACATAGCTTGAACTCGGCATTGGCATGACTGATGCGCCAGGCACCTTGCAGATCAAACTGCAACCGCTCGACCTCCTTGCGGAAATCATCGTCGTAGTTGCCTACCCGCTGTAACCGACCGTACCATTCGTTGTCCTGGTTCAGTGTCGGTGACTCCGAAGCCCACGCGTGAAACGGAAAGGCAAACAGGGCCTCCAGCGTCTCCGGGATGCCAATCGACAAAGTTATCCTTCGCTGCCATTCGGCGCACTGCTCCGATGTGGAAAATGAGCACCTAAATCGAGAGAGAAAGCAGAAACAAAACGTTGATGTCCTATCCCTGTACGAACGCCTCCATGCGGTAGAACTCACTTTACGGTGCTAGCGTCCTTGCAATTGACGATCAGGTGAAACAGGTCGCGGACCTGTGTGGACTCAATCAGCCCCAGCGGGACTGACGTTTCCGCGCCGGTTGCGTTTTTCTGCAGGAACAATCGGTAGTTTGACAGCGCCAGGACTCCATCGTCCGTTTGGCCCAGATATTTGACGGACTCACCGGCCACTGTTTTTTGGTGTGTGTATGTGTAAAATTTCCATATAAAGCAACAATCAAACAACCAACAAAAGATTAGTACTTACATTCGGAGAATCGCACCGACAACTTCTCCTCCTCCTTCTCGAGCACTGGCTTCGGAAACAGCTCAGCTGCCTTTACCATGCACATCGACGACTGCGGTGATCCATCGCCTGATCCTTCCATGTTCTGCGAAATAGAAACAAAACAAACGCACGATTAGATCAATGAACTGCAACATCGATTACAATAGAAAGTTCAAGCCCCAAGTGAGATGATAGTGGGTCGAAAACACGTCAATCACCCTACCCCAAGGATCGAACTCAACACCTCTACGATGAAAGTGATAAACCCAGATCCCAGTTGCGTCAATCGTCAATCAACGTGGTTTTCACGCACAAATACAGAGCTGTTTAGATGCAGATGAGTCTGTCAAAGTAGGAAGATTTGTTTGGTAAACAACCCGGCGCAGCCGGTCCAGATGTGGAGCGCCCGACTTCAAAGGTTGGAAATTTCCACCGGCGCCCCGGCTAATAGTTTTGATAAGAAACTAGACGTTTGTAGTATCAGTTGTTTTACTGTGAAAGGTTGGGCGTTTCAGGAAGTTGAGTCCCGGGTGACCTTTATTGTCTCAAAGTAGATTCTAATCCAGAAACCAGATTCTTATCAGTTGATTTGAAACAGATTTTTTTTTAACATCAAAACACTGTTTTATTTCTGTAATGAGATGCCAGTTGATAAGGGGCGTGGCATTCATTCGCCAACTATTAGTACTGTTGACAGACGGACTAGATGCGTACGTGACTGTCGAGATCACGTTGGGGACAAACAGTTTGGAAGCCCCTACACTATCAGGTTTGTCACGTAGTCCCAAAACTAGATTACGCATGTGCAGAGTT